>NC_090738.1:3644364-3664364 GCF_036898095.1 Palaemon carinicauda | reverse complement strand
AAAGAACGAGTAGAAGCCAGAGAGATTGCACAACCTGCGTGGGAGCTGGAGTTGGGGCACGCCCGTACACAGCTTACAGCACCGACAGAAACGACTCTTGCTAGGCACGAACCCGTGTTTAATGTGTCGGAAGCCCAGAGGTTAATTCCAAGGTTCACAGAAGAGTCGCTAGATGAGTTCTTCAATCATTTTGAAACGGTCGCAGCGATGATGAAATGGCCAGAAGATAAATGGTCTGTGTTATTGCAACATGTGCTCTTTGAGAAGGGTTGCAGTGCTTACTTATCCTTATCTCAGGACCAGAGGATGTAGTATTAAGAAATGAAGAGGAGCATACTGCAAGTGTATCAGATGACCCCTGAATACTATAATGAAAGATTCCGAAGTTTGAAAAGGATGGGGAAAATGACTTTCTTGGATTAAGTTTATAAGGTACGATGATGTTTTAAGAGATGAACAGAGGCTGCTAACGTAAAGGAGAAGGCTGATTTAGAAGAATTGATAATACTAGAGCAGTATCTACGAGGAATTCCTGAACACATTCTAACGTACATGAGAGAGAGAGAGTTGAAGAAACTCGATAAAGCCGCTTCGCTGAGTGAAGATTATAATATTATCAGTCATAAACCCTCTTCGGACACGAAGTTTCAACTGTCGTTCCGACCAAATGTCATGTATTCGCCGAATCATGGAACCCAGTTTGGGAATAACTACGGGAACGAGTTCAACAGTAACAACAGAAGTAGCACTGATACTGTCCTTAAGCAGAATGCGATAGTACCACAGCAACAAACGTCGAATCCTCCTCCTTCAAGTATTGTAAACGGCGTACAGAAGGTCGATATTGTCTGTTTTAAGTGTGGCAAGAGAGGCCATATGAGTAAGGAATGTTGGTCAAACCAACTGAAAGCAGTGGCCAAGTGATTAAGGATAGTTTGCCTTCACAGAATGCGAAGACTAAGAAGCAATCGAGAAAGGACGGAGAGGAAAATAAACCAGCCACCATTTACAAGATGAACAGGACGAATCCAAACATCATGGATGCCTTTAAATCATATATTTATGAAGGTATGTTAGCAGCAATAGACGGGAGTGGGGTGAACCTCGGTCAGGATATTGCATGTTACAGGATGTAACCATAGTGTGGTTGTACAGGGAGTACATCCTTTGGTGGAACAGTCTCTCACAAGGGACTCAATTATTTTAAAGGGAATAGGAGGTGAGGAGGTTACCCCTATTGTCCTTTTAAAACTGTCATGTGAGTTGGTGACAGATAATTTTGACTTTGCGGTTAAGGATTCAATGGCTGTTGAAGAAGTAGCCTCCTGCTGGGTAATGAGGTTGGTGGAGCCCCGTTCATGCCTTGTCCCATTGTAACGGAGAAACCTTTGAGGTATAGTCCTATGACTGAACGCGAGTACTACCTGTATCTGGTTCCTTGTGGTGTTACGACTAGGAGTATGAAGAAGAAAGTGACTACCAGAAAAGAAGAAGAAATCGAAAGAGCGATAAACATAGAAGATTTGTTTCCCAAAGAAGAGGATTCCCTTGATAGTATGCAAGAGGAGAAGTCCCGAGTAAGCCCGAGCGAAAAGGAACGACAGTCAAGTGGACAAGAGGACCAAGAACCAATGGACCTGGAAGAAATGAATTTGGAGGATTTGTTTTCTGAAAAGGAGGATTCCCATGATGATACACAAGAAGAGAACTCAAGAGTAAGCCCGAGCGAAGAGGAATGACAGAGTACAGGACAAGAGGAAAAAGAAAAAATGGACCTGGAAGAAATTGATTTGGAGTTGTTTTCTAAAAAAGAGGATTCCTTTGATGGTGCGCAAGAGGAGAATTCCCAAGTAAGCCCAAGCGAACAGAAATGACAGACGAGAGGACAAGTGGACGAAGAAGTAAAAGAAATCGAAGGAGAAATGAACTTACAGGATTTGTTTTCCGAAGAAGTGGATTCCCTTGATGGTAAGCAAGAAGAGAAATCACTAGTAAGCATGAGTGAAAAGGAGCGACAGACGAGCAGACAAGTAAACAAAGAAGAAATGGACTTATAAGAAATAGATAATTCAACATTAGAAAAAGGACAAGTGAGTAGGAAGAGGCCGATAAGATTGCAACGGAAGGATGCAACGTTAACCGAGTTATTGTACTGTGTGGTGGACGAGACGGAGGCACAGCAGTCTCTGACCTGTTATTATCTTGAGGATGGGTTGCGTATGATGAAGCATAGACACGACGATATCCCTGGGAATGTCGACTGGGGGATATATCGGCAGATATTAATTCCCGCACCGTTGAGAAGACAGGTGATCACGGTAGTGCACAAGACAGGACATATGGGGATAAGGAAGACAACGTAGGAGATAAGGATGTGAGCCAGTTTTGTCGTACATGTCACGTATGTCAGACGGCTGAAAAGTCCAACTAGTGCATCAAGGAAGCACCCTTACGCCTGATGGAAGTACGAGGAGAACCTTACAGGAAAGGACCAAAGAAAATAATAGCAGAAAATGGAAAGATCGAGAGAAAATGGTAGGAGAATATGTCAAGGATTTGAGGAAAAGGATCAGGGAAATAAGGAAATTTTCCCTAGAAAGAATGAAGACGAGTCACTGGCGGATGAAAGAATGGTTTGGTAGGAAGGATACGAGCAGACAGGTTGCAGGACCCTTCAGCACAGGACCAGAGAAAATGTTGGCAGGAAAAAGGAAGGATCAAGAGGAAACAGACAAAGGAAATGTCAAGGATTTGAGGAAAGGAATCGGTGAGTTAAGGAAATTTTCCCTAGAAGATGTGAAAACGAGGCAAGGACCAGCGAAGAAAAGGTTTGGCATGAAAAGTACAAACAGACCGGTTAAGGTGGGATGGCAGGTGTTGGTCTACACATCGGAAAGAAGATTCCCTATCGCCAACGAGTTACAAGAACCCTTCCGGATTTTGGAGGAGAGTAGTGACCAGACCTACGTTATCGAGATATCAGGAGAAAGGAAAAATCTGAGGAAGGCCATATTAACTTCAAAACCGATACTTCAAGAAACAGATTCCACTGAGAAATTCCTTATCCAAGTGGATGCATCGGATAACGGGATTGGAGCTGTCTCCATATAAGAAGATAAGGAAGGAATTCTTCACCCTGTGTGCCTTATGTCATCAAAGATGAAGAAGAAGCAACGAGTCGACTTGACAGTTAAAACGGAACTGCTGGCGCTGATCGCAGCAATGAACAGGTTCTTAATTTACGTAAGTCGAGCACAAAATGAAGAAATTACATTGTATTCAGATCATAATCCTTCAACTTTTGTGAATATAATGAAAAATAATAATCAAAGGTTAACTAGGCGGTCATTATGTTTGCAACCATACTATATTTATGTAAAGACTATATCAGGTAAAGTTAATGAACATGTAAAGATAGCGTGGCTGCAGATTTTCTATCTCGGGCTGAACCGATGGATTCAGACCCGATATAAATAATCTTTTTTAGGGGGAGCTTTCTTATGAAGCTGGCCTAGTATAGAGTAATTATCGTAGTTTATTAATAATTTTTTTTTTATTCATATTGTTTTCATTTGTGAATTGAAGAGATGATACTCAGCCTGTAAAATGAGCCCCTCTCATGTAGATATAAGTAATATTTGTAAATTACGTAAGACTTTCGTCGGGAATTTTGTTATATTCCTTATTCAAGTTAAAATATGTAATTTACGTATTACTGTATTTTTAAAGAATTAACTTTTTACTTCACGTATGTTTGCAAAGAAGTCTTACGTAGTGTATTTGAAAGTTATGTAGGTTTCATGTGAGGAACAATGACTTAGGTAAAGTTCTTTTATGTTTTATGATGTATTGTGTCATGCTAGAGAGAGAATGTTCAGTGGCACGTGTTTTCAAAATTTCCAGATTTTCCGGTGAGAGGATGTTATCTTTTTATTATTTCGGGTCAATGGGTGGGCGTAGCTAACAGGGGAGGTCGTCTCGCGGGTGCCTTGCTGTGTATCTGAAAGTTGCTGGAAACTCTCTCTGATACGCCTTTTTAGCATTTTTATCTAGTTGGAAACTTTGATACAAATCACACACCCCCCCCCCCCCACACCCCCGCTTCAAAAACAAGTTTGAAGCTTCTGGAATTAGTCAAAATGTCATATATAGAGGACCCAAGGTTGGGTCAGAGTCAGAAACAGACAGATATAGAGACCGAGTTAGAACTGCAGCCTTCCTCTCTATCTCACATGCATTTTGGAAGTGTTCAGTGCGTTCTAGTGTGTCCTCTAATAAGTGAATCTGTGCCCCAAAGTGAATCATGTCACGCAAGACTAAAGGGTGATTTTTTTTGCAATCAGTGTATTAGGGGGAATGTGGCATTGCATAACGGTTTCTGTAAACGGCCTTGTAGGGTTTTAATGTGATCTGGTTAATTATTATTCATTTAAAGTCAAACTTAAACAATGTATTTTTTCAGAATCATTTCAAGCATTTGTATTATTTTCAATATTTCTTTTCTAAGGTTTAAGGTTAATTCAGATATAACACTTCAAGTCAAATTTTATAATTTCAGATCGTAACATTTTTCTCTTACTCTAAGTTTTGTTCAGACTTAATATTTTTCCAGTTACTTAATTCAGATATATAAATTTTTTCAAAATGTTGTGATTTATATAGAATATATTTATTTTTGTAAGGAGTGTATTATTCCAATCATCACTATTTAAGATTCGATTCCTGTTAAGAACCACAGTGAGAGTTAAATAAATGTTAATACTTAAAGATAATTACCCAGTTTAGTTTTGAGTGTGCTTAAGAGGCCTTTGAATATTCAGTGTTTTATATATTGCTGTCTGGGAGTTATTTTACGGTCTCAGAATTCGTGTACTAATGTTTTAAAGTGTAACAGTTCTAAAGTAAAAGGAAACAAGGTAATTTAGAATTTGAGAGGTTAATTAACTTGCCAGTCATAGCATATATCACATTATATGTTTGGTTCCCAGTTACGAGCCGTAGTATAGTTAACGTTGTTAATACCCAGACTTCGGGAGTCATAATCGTATAATATATTTTGGGGGCACAGGCATGAGATCCAGACATTATGGTAATATATATAAATATATATATACACACATATATATATATATATATATATATATATATATATATATATATATATATGAAGCTGGTATAGTGTAGAGTAAATACAGTAGTTTGTTAATGATTTTATTTATAATCTATATTGCTTTCATTTGTGCATTGAAGAAAAATGATACCCAGCCCGTAAAATGACCTTCTCTCATGTAGATATAAGTATTTTATTTATATTACATCAGACTTTCATCGTGAATTTCATTGTCTTCTATATTCAAGTTGGTATATGTAAATGCACGATATTATTTAAGAATTAACTTTTTATTTCGCTTATGTTTGTTACGAAGTCTTATGTAATCTATTTTGAGAGAGATGTGAGATTCGTGCAAGATATGAACAAGGGCTTAGGTAATGTTCTTTTATATTTTATGAGGTATTGCGTCATGTTTGAGAAAAAAATTTTCAGTAACATGTACTTTAGAAATTTCGCGAAAGGTCTGGTGATAGGATGTTATCTTTTTTTATTTTGGGGACAAAGGGTGGGCAGAGCTAGCTGGGAGAGTCGTCTCTCGGGTGCATTGTTGTGAATATGAGAGTTGGCTGAAAACCCTGATTTGCCTCTTGACATTTTTATCTAGTTGGAAACTCTGACACCCTTAGGAAAACTTCTGGAAATAGCAGTTAGATTTCATATAAAAGGTGGCACTAAGGTTAGGGTACATAGATAGATATTGCCGCCTGAAGCCCTCTTCCCCTCTCCCTCTCTCACTCTCGCACACAACCCAATGCATTATTTTTGAAAGAGTTCAGTACGTTTAGTTTGTCCTCCCCTAAGTGACTCTGTGCACCAAAGAAAATCGTTTGTCCAAAAGATACGTAAGATGAAACAGTGATTTATGAATTCGTTGTATTAGGCTGAGTGTTGGCAGTGTATAAAGTTTTTTTGTAAACGGCCTTGTAGGAAGAATAGATTTTGTAACATGTCAACCTTGAATATTTTATTATTCAGATTAATTTTAAGCTTTTGTATAATTTACATTGCATTATTTCTTTTCTTAATGTAAGGTTTTTTTTTCAGATATAATAGATCAAGTAAAGTCAATATAAAATTTTCAGATCGTAACATTGTCGTCTCAATCTACATTTTGTTCAGACATAATTTTTTTCCAGTGACTTATTTTATTATTATGTAAAATCTTTTCAAAGTGTTGAAATTCATATAGAATATATCTATTTTTGTAAAGAGTGTATTATGCCAATCACCATTTTTTTAGAATCAGATTCCGCTCGCATCCTGTTAAGAACCACGGTAAATATTAGATAATACTTGAGAGTAATTACCCAGTTTGATTTTGAGTGCGATTATGAGACCTTTGGATATTCAGTGTTTTATATTTTGATGTCTGGGAGTTATTTAACTGTCTCAGAATTAGTATAACAGTTTTAATGTAAAAGCAAACAAGTGAGTTTGGTATTCGAGAGGTTGAGTAACTTGCCAGTTGTAATATATATATAAAATTACATGTTTGGTTCCCAGTCACGAGCCATAGTATAATACATTTTTAGTGCCCAAACCAGGGAGCCATAATCATATAATATATATATATATATATATATATATATATATATATATATATATATATATATATATATATATATATATATATATAACCTATATACACCAGCAAATTTTCTTAACTCGGGAATCCATTATCTTCTCTTTCTCTTCCTTCATTTGTAATCTCTATGGACCCATTCTGTTATTCTCAATGTCCATATATCATGTTCTCATTATATCTCCTGCACACGATCATTTCTTTTTCTTACATATCTTAGAATATCCTCTACTTTAGTTTGCTTTCGTATCCATGTTGCTCTTTTTCTGTCTCTTAGTGTTAATCCCATCTTTATTCTTTCCCTAACTCTTTGAATTGTAACTAGCGGATGTTCTAATTTCTTAGTAAGGCTCCAAAGTTGATACTGGTAAGATCATCTGATTAAATACTTTTCATTTTAGAGAAAGTGGCAATTTACATTTCATAATCTCTTTGTTAACCAAAATCTCTTCATCCCATGCTCTTCCTTCTTTTAATTTAGGTCTCATGTCCTGTGGAAACACTTACTGTCTGTCCTAAGTGCATATATTCATTAACAATCTCTAGAGGTTCGTTCTTAACCCTTATTTGTAGTCTCTGAATTTCAATGAACACTGTCTAAGTTTTGTTTATATTCATCTTCAGTCCTACATTTCTGCTTTCTCTAATTAAAATCTTCTATCATCTGTTGCAATTTCTTCCATGATTCACTAAGTAGAAGTAAATCATCTGCAAATCTCAAGTTGTTAAGGTATTCCTCATTAATGTTAATTCCTAAATTTTCCCAATCTAAATTCTTAAAAACTTTTAAGCCTCCTGTGAATAATTTAAGAGATACGGGGTCTCCTTGTCGAACTCTGTTTCTCAATTGGAATTTTCTCACTAAATTTATGTAGTTTTATCATTGCTATACCACCCATATCTTCATGTGTTCTAGCATAAGTATCATCTATTCCTTGTCTTTGAATGGCTTTCATTACTGCTAAAGTTTTGATAGGATCATACCTATTTTTATAGTCTTTAAATACCATATATAGTGGTTTGTCATTTTCCCATTAGCTGGTTAATTAAATGGATATGACCAGTTGTTGAATATTCACTTCTAAAACGTTCCTGCTCTCTTGGTTTCTTTCCATTTTGCCTAATATGATCTTCATAAATATTTCATATATTCCTGAGAGTGAACTTATTTGGGGGGTATTTTTTTTCAGGTCTTGCGTGTCTCTTTTTGTGAGATAGTAAATAATAAAGTTTTTCCAAGCTGAAGGCATAGACCAGTTTTACAAACATTTTGTGTAAAGTTCAGCAAAATTTACTACTATGAAATGTCCTCCAAGTGTTATCAAATCACATGTTAGGCCATCTTCTGCTTTTCCTCTTTCTGTGCCCTTTATTGCTTTCTTTACTTCTACTGTTACTTTCGGTACAGACTCGGGAGTTTCATTATTTCTATTGTCAAAGTTAGGTCATACTATGATTCATGCATCATTCTCGTGATGCAGTAGTGGTGTTGAAAAAAATGCCTAGCAGCCAAACTGTAAATGCAAAACTTCACTTGTTTTCGTGCGCCAGTTTTCCAGTTGCAGTTCAGCTTTCATCAAGAAAGGATGTATGACGATGATTTACTCTACCAGGAAACTGCTGTTTTATTATTAAATCAATAAAATTATCACCATCATTACAAGTATGACTATTATTATAATTAAAATAAAATGAAGTGTTGATCCTTCTCCATTCAATGGTAGACAGCGAGTTAGCCATTGTAACTGGAGAGCAGAGCATTATGTCCTTTACCGTTGAACGCTGTCCAAACAACACTAAGCACTGCCACTGCAACAGTGAGAAATCGGGACGGGACGGCCCATCAACACGTTAGTGGTATGGTTTCTTGTTGAAAAAGTAGTTTTTCAACACATCCAATACTGCGCGCATCATGAATCATAGTCTGTACTTGACTTTAGGCTACATTTTATATCCCTATTGTATAGCATTGTATAAAAATCCTCTGCAATTTTCATATTTTTATCACTCCATCTCTCTGTTGACATATCCATTTTCATCCGTTAAAACAAATGTCTGTTGGCACCTTATTCCAAGTCTTCTTTTCATTTACTTGATGCTTTTTCCCTTTTTAGTGTTTTCTCAATTTTGGTCTGATTGTGTTTACGAATTTCTTGGGTTTTTAGTTTGTTTATTGTTTTGGATAGTTCTGCTAATTCTGGATTTTACCCTCATTTCCAATCTTTTCATCATTAGGTTGTTGGTGTTTTCTGATAGTTTTCCTTGATCTTGTTTTGGAGCTTTTCAATCAATCTCTTGTGCTGATTCCAGTACAAATTTTGTTAAATTACTGTACATTTCTTCTTCATTTCTTTTAATTTCACCACGTAGCTACGAGTACCTATTTGTATTGCTAAACTTAATTCTATCATACTTTTCTCTTATTACAGAAGGGCTTATTTTCGTTCTTAAAATTCGTTTTTTCCTTCTTTCCTTAGATCTAGACAAATTTTACTTCTCAATTCTATGGTCGCTTGACTTTAATTTGTTAAACATTGTTACGTCTTTCACTATATTAACTTTCTCTCTGGAAATATAATCTATTTCGTTTTTCTGTTCGAGTTTTGGGCTTCATGTCTATTTCTATGTATAACTTTCTTTTTCTTTTTATAAAAATGTGTTCATAATTATTAGATTGTTTGTTACTTTCCTGTTATTGCCCCACCACAATACTATTTTCACGTTATCGCACCACCACTCCTAAAAGTAATAAAACAAATGTATTAAACAACATAAATGTATTGTAAACATGAACATCTTTTCTACATGAATATAATTGAAAACCAAACGAACTAAAAAATATTTAATCTGTAGGTGGATAAAATTCAACCATATTCGAAAGAATTCCTTTAAATATATTACCACCAAATGTAATTGAAGATGACTGACGCCAAAGAAACTGTGCTAATTATCCAGGTAGCATCTCTCGATTAGTTCCACATTGCCTCTTGTTTCTGACCTTTGCAGAACGCCACAGACACTCAATATGTTGGGTATGACCTTCCACTGTCAGGATCCACAAAATTGTGGCTGTGATTTATTGTCTGATGCTGGTATTTCGACACTCCTTTAAGACACTCCTTGATCCTGAATTGTACGATATGCACGCCATTCATCAGAAAATATTGTCGTCCCAGGACGTATGTATTTATTTATGAGCGGAATTAGAGTACTTGTTGAGCTATCTGTAACAGCTAGCATGGATACTTCCTTGGTTTCAATGCAAATTCCTCCAAACACCCACTGTTGTGGAAGAATTCGACCGACATAATTCTTCCTCTTGGCAAACAATGCTTCATCTATCTCCACATGCATACCTGGTCCTCCGATTACAACAGGATTTCTAAGAAGCTTCCAAGGACATACCTCTCGCATGTAATTGTTCCAGTCAACCGTTGTGATTTTATTCATTCCAAGTTCTCTCTCGCAATGTTTTAGTGAAGTCAGCTTATACGCCCATGAATAAATGAAGAGAATTATATCCTCATAAGGCACCTTGAAGTAGCAAGCCAATTATTCGTTCGAATTCCTTTCTCCTTTCTACAGTCCCTTTTGGGACAACGCCACCGATTCATGTTTCCTCTTCCAAAAAAAATAACTTTATTAAGTGCCCATTTGCACATTTTGGCATCAAATGCACATTTTGTAACCATTTTATGCATTTCTCTTCGTTGTCAAATTTTCGAATGAGCGTCTTTGAATTATCCATTTATGGGCTTCTTATATCTGATAAAAAAACTGTTGTAAAATAAAAAAATAAAAAAAAAATAAAAATGAGAAAAAAATAATGTTAATATCAAGAAATTAGTAGTGGTGCAATAACAAGAAAATAGTATTGGGGCTTTATCGGAAATTAGTGGTGAGGCAATAATAAGAAAGTACCGATTTTTTTCCTTTTTCCAGCAAATTTTACGAGCCTGTCTCTTGTGTTGTTTTTTTGTGCCGGCTCCTAATTTGCCTTCTTTTGATCTATTTTACACAAAAGTCACCCTAAACAAAGGCAAATAGAGTCTTATGTTTTTGTTTTAAGATATAACCAGATCTACAGAAAATGGGATGTTGTTGGTGCACATGTTGGAAGATCCTCATTTTACGCTTTAATTTAGTTGGATAATCAATCCTGCAATTCGATCTCTTATACAATGAAATTATTCTATGTTACCTCCACGATTTTTATTAATAAGAAAACCGATTCCGTTTCTTTGTTCCTTTTATGTCATCTGAAGCAAAGGATATGACCCACTTCGAACTCGATATATGATTCCCCAGTTATTCTAATATCCTTCAATCCTATTATATCCCAATTTATTTATTTCAGCTCTTCTAGTTCTACAACCAGATCTCATTCCCTAGACACGGTCCTGACATTGAACAGTACGTTGCGAGGTTCAGTTTACAAAGGTGGCTTTTTCTATTACACACACACACACACACACACATAAATAAATAAATATATATATATATATATATATATATATATATATATATATATATATATGATAAATTTTTGCACATTTAAACGTGTTTCTTTCATATTTCAAATAAGCCATATATATTAATACATTAAAGTCTGAATTCTCTTAACGACCTCGGGATCAGAGCCCCAGGCGGAACCGCCCAAAGACTATAATATCGGACCGGCGGGGATTTGAACCCTCGTCCAGGATATCTGTATGCCAGTGACCATACCACTCAGCCACGAAGAAAGATAAAAGTCAATGGCAATTCTTCTGTACATATACCTGTCAAATTCAGGTTTTCTGTACTTAGAATTGAAATCAACCCATCTTCACCAGCGTAGCTAATTGGTAGGTTTGGGATTTGGCATTCGATTAATGATAAATTTTTGCTCATTTAAACGTGTTTCTTTCATATTTCAAATAAGCCATATATATTAATACATTAAAGTCTGGATTCTCTTAACGACCTCGGGATCAGAGCCCCAGGCGGAACCGCCCAAAGACTATAATATCGGACCGGCGGGGATTTGAACCCTCGTCCAGGATATCTGTATGCCAGTGACCATACCACTCAGCCACGAAGAAAGATAAAAGTCAATGGCAATTCTTCTGTACATATACCTGTCAAATTCAGGTTTTCTGTACTTAGAATTGAAATCAACCCATCTTCACCATCGTAGCTAATTGGTAGGTTTGGGACTTGGCATTCGATTAATGATAAATATTTGCACATTTAAACGTGTTTCTTTCATATTTCAAATAAGCCATATATATTAATACATTAAAGTCTGGATTCTCTTAACGACCTCGGGATCAGAGCCCCAGGCGGAACCGCCCAAAGACTATAATATCGGACCGGCGGGGATTTGAACCCTCGTCCAGGATATCTGTATGCCAGTGACCATACCACTCAGCCACGAAGAAAGATAAAAGTCAATGGCAATTTTTCTGTACATATACCTGTCAAATTCAGGTTTTTTGTACTTAGAATTGAAATCAACCCATCTTCACCATCGTACCTAATTGGTAGGTTTATCATTAATTGAATGCCAAGTCCCAAACCTACCAATTAGCTACGATGGTGAAGATGGGTTGATTTCAATTCTAAGTACAGAAAACCTGAATATATATATATATATAAATATTTTTATATTTCTATATATATTCATATATATATGTGTGGATATTATTATAATGTGTGGTTCCTTGGTCTGGGCACTAACAAAATATATTATAATGTATGGATCCCGTGTCTGAGCACCCAAAATATATCATACAATTATGACTCCCGAAGTCTGGGCATTAAGAAAATATACTATACTATGGCTCGTGACTGGGAACCAAACATATAATATCATATATACTACGACTGGCAATTTAATCAACCTCTCCAATTCCAATTTACCTTGTTTCCTTTTACTTTAGAACTGTTACACTTTAAAATATTAGTACACGAATTCTGAGACCGTTAAATAACTCCCAGACAGCAATACATAAAACACTGAATATCCAAAGGTCTCTCAAGTACACTCAAAACTAAACTGGGTAATTACCTTTCAGTATTAATATCACATATTAAACTTTCACTGTGGTTCCTAACAGGAATCGAGCTGAGACTGGTCTTAAATAGTGATGATTGAAATAATACACTAGTTACAAAAATAAATATATTCTCTATGAATTACAACACTTTGAAAGAATTGACACAATGATAAATTAATTCACTGGAAAAAATTAAATCAGAACAAAAGGTAGAATATGACAAAAACGTTACGATCTGAAATTATATAACTTGACTTGAACTATTATATCTGAATGAACCTTAACCTAAGAATAGAAATAATGCAATGAAAATGATACAAATGCTTGAAATAATCTGAAATAATACAATGTTTAAGTTTGACTCTTTATGAAAAATAGCTAACCATATCACTTTTCAAACCTACTCTGCTACAGGGCCTTTTGCAAAATTCGTTATACAATGTCAACACTCACCATAATACAATGAATACAATAATCACCTTTTAGTCTTGCGTGACACACAATTTGCTCTGGGGCACAGATTCGCAGAGGAGAGGACGCATTAGAATGCACTGAACCCTTTTGAAATACACTGGGTTTCAAGTGGGAGAGAAAGAGTGGGGGGAAGACTGCGGTTCTAACTCGATCTCTATGTCAGTCTGTCTCTGTCTCTGTCTCTAACCCACCCTTGGGTCACCTATATATGAAATTTGGCTAATTCTAGAAGCTTCCCGGATCCAGTTCTGGTAGCGTGGGGGGTTGTGGCAAGCGTCAAATTTGCCAAATATTACTCTCCCAAACACTATACGTACTCTATGCCAGACACTCACCCATTGTCCCCGAATTAAAAAAAAAGTTAACCTCCTCTCACCGGCATTTCACGAACATTCTAAACACGGGGATAAGAACATTCCACTGAACATTCTCTCTCTAATATGATGCAATACATTAGTAGTCATAAAATGGCCACACAGGCTCACCCAGAAATGAGGGTATGGCCACAGCGGCTCACCCGGAAATGAAGGTATGGCCAGAGGGGCTCACCCGGAAGTAACCCGATGCCCGCTGAGGGTCACTGTGTACGGGAGTGTAGTATTATTTAAAGTTTTTTGTTTACAAACATTGATTTCAAGGTCGTGTGGTTCGTAATGACATATGTATGTGACGGGGGGTATAAGTTTTTGTTTACAAACATTGATTTGAAGGTCGTACGGTACGTAATGGCGTATTTACGTGACCGGGAACTGTGTCACTATTAAAGGGAATTTGTTTACAAAACATTGAGGACGTAACCATTTGTTATTATCACCAAACTCTTCGTAATGACGTACGTACGTGTTTATACGTGTTTATACGTGTCCAGGAACTGTTTACCCAACCTTGAGGACGTAAACATAGTGTGCTGCTATTAAAGGGAATTTGTTTGCAAACATAATTATTATTATTATTATTATTATTATTATTATTATTATTATTATTATTATTATTAATAATAATAATAATAATAATAATAATAATAATAGCACCTGTCCCAACCCGCACTGGACGTGTAATCTCATACTCTAGGCAAAGCCCCCAGTCCCCTTAAGCACCTGCCCCAATCTGCACCAGACGTGTAATCTCATACTCTAGGGAAATCCCCGAGTCCGCTTACTCTTTTTACTCACATTTCTAGATTCTGAAATAGTTTGGAGTGAGAAAATTCTGAAATTTCTACTCAAATACTTCCTTCAATTTATATCATGGTCTTTTATATCATGGTCTTTTTTACTCCACCTTTTTACTGAAAAGACCATTCCATTTAGAGGATATTGACTAATACTGAAGGCAGTATTTGAGTAAAAATTTCAGAATTTTCTCACTCCAAACTATTTCAGAATCGAGAAATGTGAGTAAAAAGAGTGGAATTGACGCTATAATTGTAAAATTCCTTGTAAAAAATTATCGGAGTATGGAAATGCTTCCCCCATAAACGCATCAGGCAAACAATAAGGATATAACACTTACAAATAAGTAAATGTATACAATGAAATACCTGTAGTAGTAAAAAACGAAAACTGAAAGTATAACGCATTGGCAACTTCCATGGTGTAAAATAAACGCGAACCTGAAAGAAAATACCGGTACGTACCATGTGATGATGCGGAGGTGCGGGTATGAAATTGTTCAAAGGTCGCGCACGCGCCCTCCCTCGTTGCTTAGAATTTCGCTCATTACCGCAAATGTCTCGCTAAACATTATCCGGCCTGTGATGTCAGGACTTATATCATAAAATTCAGTCTTCATTCTACTATACGGTAGACTAAAGCATAATAGCAGCATAACTCAGAATCATAATTATGATTAAGATCAGCTTTCACTATTATTATATGGTAGGAGACTCAGTCATTTTATTTCTGGAGTGAGGTTGGTCACTAAATGCACTGAATTGTGAGCAGTGAGTAACAAATATTGTACGTGGCGAAAAAATTCTGTGTCTCCGCTTTGTTTCATGTACTGTACACTTAGGAAGTATATCAGTAGTGGTAAGTTGCATAGAACTAATGTTATAGTATTAAGAGATATCCTTAATTTATTTCAGAAATGGAATTCAATGAATATATGTAACGCATGCAATGAAAATATGCAATGCATGCCGAGAGATTTATAGCGGAATGCAGTCTGTAAATGCGCTTGTTTCATTGAACTAATCTC
The DNA here is from genome assembly GCF_036898095.1 of Palaemon carinicauda. Taxonomy (NCBI): domain Eukaryota; kingdom Metazoa; phylum Arthropoda; class Malacostraca; order Decapoda; family Palaemonidae; genus Palaemon; species Palaemon carinicauda. Next base: position 3,648,955 of record NC_090738.1, on the reverse strand, counting down.
ACATTTCAGTTTACACAGATGTTTTTACTGTGAATAATTTACACACGATGAAAAGTGTACCGGCCATTTACCGGTATCACGGGAGCGGTGACCCGTAAAATCTAACTCACCACCCTCCGAAAAATCCACCTCAAAAATTCTCCCTACAAAATTGCCGCTTAACTAAATTTCCACCCCACCAAATTTTCTCTCTTTAAATTTTCACTACACCAAAATTACACCCTTCGCCCAACCAATACATTTCAATGTTAAGCTTTTTTTACCCTGTTTATTCTATTGTGAGTTGTTACCTATCTCTGCAATTAAAGATAATGATTTTAAAATGTTATCAAAGTACACAAATAAAAATTTACAATTCTTCCATTTTATAATGTCACACTTCTTTTTTTTTCGATAGCAGCGTATTTTTTTCTTTTCTTTGCCGAGTATCTGCGCCTAATATACGTAACTTTTGCTTGTGTCATAGTTTCATTCTTGGGCAGGTCCCTCACAATTTCCATAAATTAGTGTGAATCAGAGTAATAGAAGACTGAATAGCATCCAGAGTTCTTCACATTGCCTCTCATGGCATTTATACCTCTTTGGCTCTCAATTCCTCATTAGGTAAAGCAAGTGAAGGACTACTAACGGTAGCAAGTATAACCGGCTTACTTGAATTATAGTCATTGTGAAAACGGAGACGACAACCATTGTAGAATTTTTCACAACGTCAATGGGTTCTTGTTTTAACACATTGTTTTTATGCTTCTCGTTTATGTAATTTTCTTTGTCACTTCGTTTTCCTTTCAAGGAAGAAATGTACGAGAGGGACATGATTGCAAAATAAATAAATAAATAAATGAACTTTCTAAGACAATGATAAGAAAGCAACTTAAATTTAGATGGAATGCAATTTTTAGTACTGTATATAGTTTCACTTAAAATATACAATTTATTTTGAGAAAAATAATCGCTTAGCTCATGTGATTAAAGCTTTGTTTGCTTATTAGGTTGGGGGGGGGGTGAAAAGTGGTAGGGGGATGAAAATAGAGGGGAGAAAGTTTCTTGGAGTAGTAATTTTGTCACGGACATGGGTCAGGATCTTGAAAGGTGAAGGAACCGCAAACAGGACCAATGTATTTATCCACTGATGGATAGTTTGATTCTTAGGTTACAATATTCTGCAAAACGTTATTCATTACTTACCCAAGCAATATTAGAAAAATGATGGGTATTACATTGTATGTGATATTAGAGAGTATATGATGTCAAATGTTGCATAAAAAAGCATAAGCAAAATATATATAAAGTCATAGTGAAGATTTTCTCAAATGTTTCCCATGGGTGTAAGTGCCACGTATATCTGTAAATTAATAGCCGATCACTAAAGAGACGTGGCATGTTTGTGCTTGAGGATTTATCATAACAAGCTACAAAAAGTGTGCTCGTGAAATTTATCCCAAATCTTACTACTTCATTTTCATTACCCTAAAACTAGAGTCTTACGGCTAAGGAAGTAACCTTCCATTATAGATCGTAAAGAAATAAAAAAAAAAAAAATCAAAAGAGTTGTAATTACTTCGAGCTAAGATGATGATTGGACGCTGAAGTTTCTGTCATGAAGAATGAAGCAAGAATAATGTCACATTATCGAGTCGACAATCACTTTGTTATCTACAAATCAAACATAAGCGACTCGTTCGGTCACTATCTCTTGTACTCAAATATTGGGAAAGATCAAGGAGGTAGCAGATACAAAAGGACAGAGGGAAAAAAATGCCTTATCACGACTGAACTAAACATTCATTAACTGTATTCCCTCCTAATTCCCAGTTTTAACCAGTGCTAATCCCGAAACATTACTAAAGTAATGTGTAATGATGGATAGAGAGGGGGTGGCCGCTAAATTTCTATCTAATCTAACATAGCGGGCTGTTTGATGATCCATTTTTTTTTTCACACATTGCTTACTTGAATCTTCAAAAAGTAATATCTGGTTTCTTCTTTGAAGAGACAATCTACCATTCCATTTGAATTAGGCATAATACCGAACTGAAGTATCTTAGTCATAATCAGTTTTTCGGAGAACCCAACAACTTGCCCCAATTCAGTAAGGGGAGACGAGAAGAGGCGTAGAAAAGAATGACCAATTCTTTCCATATTCGACTCTCTCCTCATACCCCAGACAAGACTGAGATTACCAAATAATTCCTCTTTGCTTAAACGATTTTCATTAATATAAAAAGAAGTCAGATCCACTCTGATTTTGGAGAAACTTCCTCTTCGCTTAAACTCTGATTTTGGAATAACATACACGATTGCAATACTGGATTTTATAACAAGTAAGGAATAGATAAGTGTGTGTGTGTGTGTGTGTATGTGTGTGTGTGTGTGCGCGCGCACGCGCTTGTGTATGTTTGTGAAGGATATTAGATGGTAAAGAGTTGACATATGTGGAACTAATTTTCATATATCCCTTAACATACGTCTTTAGTGATAGGGATAGCATAAAACATCCACATATCTTTCATTTCATATTCGAAAGTTCGTAAAATTATACGGCAACGGAACATAATCAATAATATGATTAGCTGTTTTGCCAAGGAATAAAGATTAAACTCTTCAATTTCTAAAAGGGATAAAGTAAATGTATATTGTTGATTGTTTTTTTCTCTCATCAATAAAGTAAACCGTGCACTACAATCGAATAAAATGAAATATATTGTTATTGTTATCATTAATACCGTCAGATTTTTTTTCCCACTAAATGCTATGTCTTTATTCACGAAATGTTATTTTGCATGTATGCTTCGTATAACAAAAGAAACTAAGTTGTAATACGTTTTTTATTCCCCATATCTGTCAATGTAAGTGATTATTACCCATATATGTTAATGTAAGCGAAAGGCCTTAAAACAAATGGACTAAAAGATGAGAGAGAGAGAGAGAGAGAGAGAGAGAGAGAGAGAGAGAGAGAGAGAGAGAGAGAGAGAGAGAGAGAGAGAGAGAGAGAGACACATCCAAAATAATTATTTCCACACACACACACACACACGTGTCAATTCCCCGAAAATTTTTCTCATCTTTACTACGAGGCATTACAATCTTTCGGCTTAACTTATGACCACCTAATTCATTATGATTGCTACAGCCATGGTCGAGCAGTCATCGCGTTTAATTTCAAACCTGAAATGGTGTTGATGGATACGCTGGAAGTAGAGAAAAATTTTTTGTGAGAGAATAATATCTCCTTCCTGATAACTATAATTTCTTGCTTTTCTTGCTTTGATTATTTTACAGTAATTTTGACGTTTCCTTCAAATAAACAAATATTAAGTACTATGTTTCTTATATTATCTACCCACATATTTTGGTGTGTGTGTGTGTGTGTGTGTGTGTGTGAGTATGAAGCCATCTTAGCGTTATCCTCAAATATGCCAGGGTAACAGTTGGAAGGTCAAACACCTTCTCTGAAGAGAGAGAGAGAGAGAGAGAGAGAGAGAGAGAGAGAGAGAGAGAGAGAGAGAGAGAGAGAGAGAGCGGGTTGAGATAGGTGCTTAGCCCTATCTACGGGTGGAGAACGGAAGACGAAGGGTTAGACCTTTGACCGGAGGGGAATTGGACTCGGGTGTAGAGACTGTGCATGTTTTACCCCTATCATTACAAATAGCCCAGGTGGGACAACGGGACCGGTGGTAAGCGGACTCGGGGATTTCCCTAGAGTATGAGATTACACGTCTGGTGCAGATTGGGGCAGGTGCTTAAGGGGACTGGGGGCTTTGCCTAGAGTATGAGATTACACGTCCAGTGCGGGTTGGGACAGGTGCTATTATTATTATTATTATTATTATTATTATTATTAATAATAATAATAATAATAATAATAATAATAATAATAATAATAATTATAATGTTTGCAAACAAATTCCCTTTAATAGCAGCACACTATGTTTACGTCCTCAAGGTTGGGTAAACAGTTCCTGGACACGTATAAACCCGTATAAACACGTATGTACGTCATTACGAAGAGTTGGGTGATAATAACAAATGGTTACGTCCTCAATGTTTTGTAAACAAATTCCCTTTAATATTGACACAGTTCCCGGTCACGTAAATACGCCATTACGTACCATACGACCTTCAAATCAATGTTTGTAAAAAAAAACTTATACCCCCCGTCACTCACGTACATATGTCATTACGAACCGCACGACCTTGAAATCAATGTTTGTAAACAAAAAACTTTAAATAATACTACACTTCCGTACACAGTGACCCTCAGCGGGCATCGGGTTACTTCCGGGTGAGCCCCTCTGGCCATACCTTCATTTCCGGGTGAGCCGCTGTGGCCATACCCTCATTTCCGGTTGAGCCTGTGTGGCCATTTTATGACTACTTACATTATAAAATATAAAAGAACATTACCTAAGACCTTGTTCCTATCTTGCATGAATCCTGCAAAATTTTTCAAATAGACTACGTAAGATTTTTTAGCAAACATAAGTGAAATAAAAAGTTAATTCTTTACAAAAATTACGTAAATTACATATTTTAACTTGAATAAAGAATATAATGAAATTCATGACAAAAGCCTTACGTAATTTACATATAA
>NC_090738.1:3619364-3636864 GCF_036898095.1 Palaemon carinicauda | reverse complement strand
AGATAGCATACTATAATAGCACCGAATTTTCGTCCAGGTACATTTTTATAAACGCAATATTTCTTAGATGATAACCAGCAGTTTTTATTACATTATTTATTTTGTGCATTTGGAGACAGGTTACAGTCAAGAAATACACCTAGATCTCGAACTTTACTAGATATCGGCACCGAGTAATTATTTATGTTCATTTGAATATCACCTAAGTTTTTCACGCTGTTTCTCTTGCCCACCACCATGAATTCAGTTTTGTTCTCATTTAATTTTAGTTGTTAAAATGTCATCTATTCTCTATCACTATCAAGGATTCGGTTAAGAGTTTCAGTAGTGTCATGTATATCATTTATGATATACCTTCCTTCCTTTGAAATAGGGTGGGAACAACCGTTAAAATCACTAATAAGTATGTTAACGACAAGGGGGGACTAGCTTTTACCACTCTCCTGTCAAAGACTCCCCACTTTTGTCTTCGCCCTTTAACGAGTACAGTATAGTGTTTTGACCTATCCAAGCTTGCTTAATGTTTTCTTCATACTTTTAATTTGAATGGTTAAAAGTAGCTTCATGTTAACAATACAATTAAGCAGAAATGTGACTATAGGTGCAACAATATATTGGTTTATGACTATAATAGTGATAAACCAAATCAATGTGAACCTCCCTTTAAAGCAAGCAAATTATCTGATGAGCAGGAAAGCTAAATCTTCTCTGGTTTCATTCTTGATAATGCCATTGACAATACTGGAGACTATTTAACACTGTATTTCTCGTCGAATTTCCTGTTCGCTGAAGCTTCTGGGTAGGCTATATAGAACGAGTTTGGTCAGGGAGTATGCTTCAGGAGCAAGGAAAGCATCTTGAAACTTTTTTCAGGGTTGGTGGAGAGTGAGGTGATCACCATACTCCATCATGACCTAGAGGGTCTTCTTTGTAGACTGTAACCTACAAGTAACCTAAGAAAATCTTGGCCAACCTTAGGTCTTGCAACAGATTCTTAATGTTTTTTTTTTTTTTTTTTTTGTGGGAGCTGGTAGCTAAGGCTATTTCGCCCCAGGTGTCCCCAGTAGTGAGCCCAGTGATTGTGGGTGTGATGCCAATGCAAATGAGCCCCTGTGTTAGTGAATCCTGCGGATGATTTCCCTGTTGTTGGGGACTATTGGAGTGATATCTGTAGAACACCCGAAGCCAAGCTACCAAACAGCCTTGAGTATGGTCTTTTGACTGAAGGGCATAAACCTTTCCTCTGCATGGGAGTGTTCTATGCATGTGAGGAGCTTCGAGCAGTAGCAGTTTTGCCAATCACGAGACCGAAGTCCCTTTGCAGTGGTATAAGACCCTTGTTCTCAAAGCTCTTAGGTGTACTCTATATGAGCTTTTGAGAAGTTTGTCAGACTGAGATTTGAGTTTCAGTTGTTTTCTTTACTGTACTTGGTATCAGCAAAGAGAGTAGGTGAGTTACACAGTCTCTTTCATGTAACAACCCATGCTGAGGCCCGGAAGAGATCTCTTTTATTTTTGTAGCAGAGTTTGTGGCCAAAACACAGAACCCATTGATACACAAACCCAGGCTTGAAACCTTCTCTATCCCTTCTCAACACAAAGCATCTGACGTTATTTAAAAGGAGATGCTTTTGTTCCATGGAAGCTCTGTGGTAACCTCTGAAAATTACTATAAATTTTAGGCCTGAATGTCAATGTCTCTACCTCAATACTAGGAGAACTAAGAAAGAAGGGTCAAAGAATAGTGCCTCATGTTGGATTTATGAGTTCATGAGACATTTAACCTGTAAAGCATCATCTACATTATAATGCATTTACCGCAATCTACTCAGTACTATCTTCAACATGATGTTAGGATTATGACTTTGAAGTCAGATAAGTAATGAAAGAGTTTAGAACTACCAAACAACCTTCACGACCTTCTTTTCAAGGTAGTATACCCATAATTCCTTCATCACATTTGTTCTTGACCCTATGAAGGTTGTCCATCCAGCTTTGCTCCCATTTAAGGCAGGAAGACTTGTCTATTGTAATGTGTATGTTACAAAACTGGAGGCAAGATAGAATCATTGGTTCTTCTGCTTCTTCTTTCCTCCCTCTGTATGTACTGTCACATGCTGGAAGTGACACTGATGCTGGCAAGCTACGTTTTTGAGCATCATTATTAGACCAGATCTATAAGTAGTAGCTCTCCCCAATTCTATCTATATGAGGGGAGGATGGTGGAATGAATACCAATCCATTGGTCACCATGTGCCAGGTATTTCAATCATAACTGTTGCTCCCATTTGGGGGCAAAATATTCCTTCATAGACAACGTATCAGATACATAAGAAAGTTCAGACCAGGTCTTATTACAAGACCAGGGGGATTAGCATTTACAGGAAGTACAAAAGGGCCAAACAGTTCAGTTCTGGTGACTTCCTAGCTACCAATAAGTTATTTGAAATGATGAAAAGTTAGTGTATGCATAGGAACAAATAGCAAATTTTAGATGTGAATTCTATTTTTCCTTTAAAGTTAAAGTGTTCACCTCTGCCAACCCTTTCAGCCCTGAGCCAAATGTCAAAAATGAAATGTTTAACAGGAGAGTGGGTGGGGTTACTTACCTGCACTCACTTCCTGTTACCTTGTTAATGGTTTTAACAGCCGTTCCAACTCCGGTGAAGACAATTTCCTTATTTTAAGGAATTCACGTTTGTATAGTTAGAAGAAATATAAGTTTTAAATCTATTTAAGACCCTTAAATACCCTTATACAATACTAAGTAATTTTGTTACATCTTTTAATTGTCAAAGTAGCAATCAAAATTATTGATAGTAATAAACTTCTACACTTATTCACTTCTTTTTTAGACATAGACAACTTTTTTTTATTTGACTTTTATTTTTATTTAACTTCTAATCATCTTTCACTACTATGCTTTGCAATCATCAACATAATGATAGGAATAAGAGACATCAATATTGTTTATTTTCTTTTCAGAACTGGCTTGAAAATGGATGCCCAACATATTTCTGGCTTGGTGCTTTTCAATTCCTTCCTGCATTCTTCACCACAGTGCTACGGCAAGCAGCCAGGGGATCATTGAGGCCTCTGCATCATTTTTCCTGGACATTCCATCTTACCAACATGCCTTGCCCCCAACAATCTCATCTCCTACCTGCAGTAACTTTGGAATCTGAGTCATCAGTGTCAGCATCAGCATCAAAGTCAGAGGAAGGTACTGGGGGAGAAGACGAAACTGATGCAACAGAGAAGAGCAGTGAAGGGGAAGTAGAAGGGGAAGAGGCATTTAAAAAAGATGTTGATGGATTAAATCAGAGCCCATTTACCAGCACAGAAGAAGATGAATATGGCAAACCGAAGCTGCCTCTCAATATGGAAGAATCCAAGCAAAAGTGGCACCGGTTGGGACATGAGGGGCTTCTGGTATCTTCCCTTTGGCTTGTAGGGGCATCTTGGAATTCAGAGACGTGAGTGTTTAATATGGAAAAGTTACTTGAATAGTTTACTGGTCAAAATTTGATTTATTGTCAATTTGATGATATCTCTCACAACTTTCAGAAAATTATAATGCTGCAGGTATTTGACACCTGGATATTTCCCTTAAGATTACTTGCCAGTTTTAGGAGCTTGGTGTTTAAGGCACATGTAAAGTAAATTAGAAGGACTCAGAAGTTATTGGATTTTCAATATCCCATCTGAGAAGAATAATTTCTAAATTGTTCAAATAAAGACCTTATTGGCCATTTTTTTGCATGAATTTGTAAGTCTGTTATCAATGTTAAAGACCTTACCTCTTGTGTGTTTTAGGCCTCATATTAAGCACATAATGAGGTGGGGTCTTTCATTATTTACATGTAATGTAGTCACTAGGAATTGGCTTGCAGTAACTTTTTAAGGTAATGGCGCACAATCTAATGCTTGTTTACTCGTGTTACAGCAATATGATGCTTTTTAACATGAACTGAAGGTGATCAAATTTCCCTTTACTTTTCAGGAATGAATTAGATGAATGCACTTCCCAAGAACTCATTGAAAAGTTACCTCTCTTAAGTATGGTACCAACAGCAGCAACTGAAGGTGGTTCTTACACTTCAAGGGGATTAACCTCGAAGTCAACAACGTCTCGATCTCATCCATCAACTGTAGTTGCTGAAGAAGATGAAGCCATGGAAAGTGACTCCCTTCCAACAGAGCGTCTAATGACAAAGTTTACAGATGAAGCTCTCTCTCATATCAAGGATGCATCTCTTGATCTTCATCTCAGTGAAGATCTTGCTATCACAACTAGGAGTGATGGGCTAATAACTACCAGATCAAATTGGTATGAATGTCCTGTATATGAAGGTGCACCTGGTGGTACTTTAAGGGCCCCAGTACTTTATGTAACGCTTCCTGCAGGACCAAAAGGTGCCCACCACTGGATACAACGACGTGTTGCTATCTATCTAAGTCGAAACTGAAGTTAACTAACTGGCAGAAATCAAAAGTATACACCACTACAAGAAAGCATTAATCCATCCCAAACTCTCCTTTCCTATCCGGTACTTTGATTTCTAACTTGCTCAGGCAGTTTGCTCTCTCACATACTTGAATGTTAGCGAGGTGACAGGAAGTCTCTAAACAGATCGTGCAAAGTGCAGAGTCGCATAATTGGATACTTACCAGACAGTTGGTTTTGGAATATTATTGGAAGGAGAAAGGATTAATGAGGTAGAATCATTTGAATATTTAGGAACTATGATCTCTAATACAGGGTCTTCAGAATTTGAGTTTAATGAAAGATTGAAAAAAGCAAATCAGACAATGGCTAAGTTAAGTAAAATTTGGAGATCAAATACCCTGAAATTACATATAAAAATTAACCTAGATATCAGTTAAGTGAGATCGCTGCTACTGTATGGAGATGAGTCGTGGTATGACAATGAAACTATATCCAACAGATTTTGTAGATTTGAGAACAAAGCCCTCAGAAGAATATTGGGAATTAAATGGCAGGACAGGATTAGAAACTAAACTATAGGAGAGATTGCTGAAATGCCATGTGTAGATGAGATCATGGTGGGAGGTAGATGGAAATGGTTTGGGCATGCTCTTCACACTCCCCAGAGATATTATTTCACCAAACTTTCAATTGGGCTCCACAAAGCACTAGAAGGGTTGGAAATCCCAGAACTATATGGCTGAGGACTATGAAGCATGAAGTAGGTGGTGATGAATGGGGAAGTATTGATTTGAAAGCTCAAGATAGAGATGACGGGTGAAATCTAACTGAGGCCCTTTGCATTAATAAACGTAGGAGGAGATGATGCTGATGATATTTCCTAAAAAAAAAAATTCCACCCTGTGTTGAAGAGGTACAGTGCTTTAGAAATCTAGGAGAACATTAAGGGCTAGATTGTCAGAATTCTCTTAGATGAGAAACTACCTGGGCAATAGTTTAGTTTTTATCTCTTTTCAGAACGAAGTTTCTTTCCTTTTAACTCTTTGGACTGTAAACTTTTCTTGATCATATCCTTTCTTTTTCCATTCCTTCTGATTCATCATTAATAGATACATAAAATTAGAAACTAGGATTTGAAAACCTTCCTTCAAATACTCAGCACTATACTCAATTTTTTTTAATGAGGCTCATTAGCACTGACTCGCAGCGGTGCCCTTTTAGCTCGTAAAAGTTTCCTGCTATCTGATTGTTTAGAATTAGCTTTTCCAACCAATCAGCGATCAGGAAACTTTTCCGAGCTAAAAGGGCCCCCCTGCGAGTCTGTGCAAATCTGCCTCATTAAAAAGAATTGACTACAGGCCATATGACCTAAATCCTGTTGTCCATCTACTTATCCTTTAATTTATTTAGGTATAATTCCAAGAAAGGCTTCACTTTTGCAATACCTGCTTATGATATCACAAATGCAAGAACCAATGGTGGGGAAACGAATTAGAACTGTTTGGTTTTCCCTGCATTAAGCTGTATTTAATCTGCATTGTTACTTGGCTTTTGTATTGAGGAGGTATCTCTAAAAGTAGGCCACTCAAGAAGATCAATAACATAAGTTAAGGCCCTTCCACACGACGGGCAAATGCATGGCAGGCAGACACAATAACCAATTTTGTTGTATGGGTGACGATCACAAGTGTAGGTGACGTCATAGACGAGGAAACAAAGGGCAAACCATCGAAGTGCTCGTTGTTGAAGCACTGCATAAATGCCTGTCTATTGTCAGACGCAATTCTGACTGCACTCTGCCCTCTGCTCGCTGTCTGGCCCATGTCATACGTTCGCCTACCTATGCCTACCGACTACCTTGGACTGTTTGATCTAGTAACACTGTTTCAAAGCAAAAGAATTACGGGCAAATCAGAGTGGCCGCCCTTCATTTGCCCTCTGTGTGGAAGGGCCTTTACTCTTTAAAGGCCAATGAACCGAGGAAGTCTGAGCTTTCGTAGTACAGTGAGTCATATGTATAAATTGGGAAATTTTATTTAAGCATGACACTGACATGCAAGAAGCAAATAAAGAATATAATTGGGAGAAACCAAAGACCAACTGAGAATGGTAGATTAGGAACCAATGAATATAAGGTAAACATGATGAAAAGGATTGAATAGCAAAAACTACAAAGGATAAAATGAATTTACATACACTGTAACTTAGAAATAGAATAAAGAGGACAGTCATACACTGTAGGATGACTGGAAAAAAAGACTGAATAATATGAACCCTTTGATGCATTAGTACCATGGATAGGGTTGCTAGATATTATTGAATTTTCTTAATTTATGTTTGATTTATTTAATGAATGATTGGGGTGAAACATTTGAGCATCCTTGTGTTATAGAAGTAGCCAACCAATTTCATGCATAAATACTACTAAAGTATACAGCCATGTCAGAATAAACATAGAAGTGCAAAGATTTTATTAATGTAATGATATTTTTGTCTGGCCATAAACATTTATAATGTAGTTCAGTCAGTAAAACTTATAATTAAGAAAAATGTAATTCTTAATTAAAATTAATAAATAGAAAAACAGTAATATGAACTAATTTAAAAAAAATATATATTATTTCTTTGTTTATTTAGAAACAAAACTGTGGCCTCTATCATGTCTGTTCACCTGGAACGTGCGAGTTGGACTAGATCTTCATTTCCACTGAAAGGGAAAGACTGCATGGTAAGTTTCGGTGAATCCCTGAATAGAGATCTAGCTAAAATTAGTGCATGGTACAAATTATGGGGTATGAAGTTGAGTCCTAACAAAACTCAAAGTATGATTGTAAGTAGGTCAGGCATAGTGACTCCTTAACATCCGGATCTCAGTATTGATAATGTTTCTTTAACTTTGTATGACTTAAAATTTTAGGTGTGATTCTCGACAGCAAATTTACTTTTGAGAAACACATTAGGTCTGTGTCGTCTTCAATTGCACAAAAATAGGCTTATTGAGAAAGTCTTTCAAGATTTTCGGTGATCAATCTATTTTGAAGAAATGTTTTAATTCTTTCATTCTACCTTGTTTTGAGTATTGTTCTCCTGTGTGGTCTTCAGTGTCTTCCTGATGGAAGTTCCCTTCGGCTGCTTCCTACTGTATAATATTTCTGCGATTGATATTACAAGAGAATTACCGTCGGGTATCACAGGGTTCCAACCCCTGGAACGACTATCCGAAGATATCGTGTATAATCAGGGACGTATCTGTAGATAACCATAGATATCTGCACCCCCAATAGACTTTACCCAGTCTAATCCACTAAGGGGAAGGATAAGTGAGGAGCCGTTACATATCCTATCACCTTTCGTTGCTTCCATACGTCTCTGGACGCGTTTTATATCTTGCATACTGTATAATAGAAATATAGAAAAGAATGAACCAAGAAATTAACAATACTTACTGGATGTTTAATACATCTTGTATGATTTCATGCATAGGTTGCAGCATGTGAAAATCTGGGTTCCTGCAAAACCGGATGAAACATCACCTGAGTAAACTTTAGTTCCAAATGCAATGTATCTGCACTATCTTTAGTGTACCACTATTTCATATATATTACAAAGAGCATAAATTGAAGTTTATGTCATGTAGCATAGTCCCAGTAATTTTCAAAGGTCTTAGATGACTTCCGACTGTTCATAGCGTAGTACAAGCGTATCTTGGGGATATATATAACTTGTATTGATATATTCATGTGATTAAAATGTACCTCTTAAAGCACTCCAGGGTTTTTATGTACCCCTGTTATATGTAGATTAAATGTTATGTATATTATGGGATAGGACTTGGGAGGAACTTCATCGTTTTTACATGTTAAATGTTAATGTTAAGATTAAAACATTGTATTGATTTGTCGTGTTCTGGAACCAAAGCTTCTGGTTATTTCTTATAACTTATTCTACGTCGCCACTCATCAGGCGTGTGTATTTTCACAAACTTAAAGAAAACAGTTCCAGGAGTCATATACATAAATAGGGCAGAAAAGGAGTTAAGGAGAGACTTGTTTTGTTTTTCTCTGAGTTGGCTTTGCTCTTGCGGAGAAATATCTTAAGACACCAGCTGTGATACTGGTAAATGTCTTCCATTATTTCAACACTGCTGATATACTTCTTGACCTTTTTTCTAACCACGACCCTTACTAGATTCGGACTAAAAAATATGGACATTTTATAAGAAAATCTCATATATCTTTTATAATTTTAGTCGAAGAGCGAAAAAATGCGATGACCACATTTATACCCATAAAATGATTCTATGCTGCAGTCTAACACAAAATCTGACTCCGTCAAATTCTTGACCTTTTTCCTGACCCGGGCCCTGACTAGATTCGGACTCAAATATATGGAAATTTTTCAAGAAAATCTCATATATCTTCTATAATTTTAGTCAGAGAGCGCAAATATACGATGACCACATATATACCCATAAAATGACTCTATGCTGAATTTTAACACAAAATCTGACACCGTCAAATTCTTGACCTTTCTTCTGACCCCGGCCCCTACTAGATTCGGATTAAAAAATATGGACATTTTTCAAGAAAATCTCATATATTTTCTGTAATTGGTCAACAAATTTTGAAAAGTTGTGTGCCTCTTAAATGAGATTAGTTGATTCTTATGTATTTTCATTCAATGAATCGAAATATCTCGTTGAAAAATGTGTATTGGCTACAGGTTCAAAGATGAGTCATCCAGTATTTGATTAATTTATTTTAATATACAGTATATGTCATTATGTTTTAAACTCTTATCCATATCTACTCTCTGCCTTTTTGCTTGACGCTTATAATAGGTTGAAGAGTCGTCTCTTGTCAGTGTCCAGCAATAGTCTGCAAGCATTGTTGTGTTCCATTTACCCTGGTACCTCTTTTCCATGATTGAAATATCTTGATGAAATCTTTCACTAACTTCTCCACAGTTTGCTGGGAAAAAGGCTAAATGTGAATCCAAAAAGTGGATTTTAAGTGACATGTTACATCCTATGATCTTGTCAGCCTTGATGAGGTTTTCCACCAATTCTTCATAGTTTCTCTCCCTTTTGTTTCCGTGAAATCCCTTTGCAACTAACTTGGATGCCTTCCAAGCAGCTTTCTCCTCCCCATGAAGAGCCGATTCAAATTCATCGTCTTTAAGAAGCTCTCGAATCTGAGGACCAATGAAAACTTCCTCTTTTATCTTTGCATCGCTCAACAAAGGGAATTTTGATGTTAAATACTTGAATCCTTGACCAGATTTGCATCGCTTTTACAAAGTTTTTCATGAGCCCCAGTTTGATGTGCAAAGGTGGTAGCAAAACCTTGTTTGCTTTAATGAGAAGCGGATGTTGAACATTTTTCATTCCAGGCTCCAATGATTGACGAGGTGGCCACTCTTTCCTTATATAGTGGGAATCTCTTGCCCGGCTGTCCCATTCACACAGAAAGCAGCAGTACTTGGTGTATCCGCCCTGCAACCTTGCCACAATAGCAACAACTTTTAAATCACCACAGAACTGCCACTGATGTTCATCATATTTTATGCACTGCAACATATGCTTTATATTCTCATAAGTTTCTTTCATGTAGAGTGCATAGCCCACGGGAACTGATGGTTTACTATTGCCGTTATGCAACAAAAAACCTTTCAGGCTTGTTTTTGATGAATCTATGAACAGCCTCCACTGTCTGTGTTCATATTTGATGCCTAGTGCTTCCATCAGACCATTAATATTGTTGCATGTCACTAAATCACCTTCCATTACAAAAAAATCTTTGAAGTGCTCCTGACGGTTCCGAAATTTTGAAATGTTCACGTCAGGTGCTGTTAGAAACCAAAAATTAATTATAGAGGTACGAGTTGCAAAAGAAATGGAAAGCAAAACTGTTTCCTTATAAGGAGTACAGTTAACGTAAATAATTGTCCGACGGTGGGGAATAGCCGTTCGGTCGTTAGCTTGACTCGAAGCTTTACCTATTTTTCTTAATAAATTAAAAGTAAATAACTTAATGCTACTTAGTATAGTAACTATTAGCGTTAATGATCAGTAAAATTAATAATAAAATCAAACTTATGAATTAAATTATTTAAATTAGTAATTGCCTAATAGGCCTTAAGTTCGCGCGTGCGTAATATGTACCTGTCAAGTAAATTACCTCGAAGGTTACCACAGCCACGGCGAACAGTTCCAATAAGAAGTACTCAGTGGAAAGGCTGGCATCTTCATAGAATATTAACGCTGAAAAAAACTAAACATTCGATCACCAAGACCACAACAATTTGGAAACTCTTCAACGTCTACCTTTGGGATAAGTGACCTATATTATTCTGTATCTTGGGACATGTCTGGGGAAAAGGGTAATGTAGGGCAATATCTCAAAGTTTTACTAGTGGATCTACTATTTGATGTAAGTTGTTTTGGTTTTTGAATAATTGTTTTGTTCATTAAATATAAGTAAGGTTGGAATTAAAATAAATTCCAACATAATTTCAAAATTGACGATGCATTCCATTTAATATTCCGTTCGGTTAAATAAGTAATTTTATAGAAACGGCTAACTGGCTAACTGTCGCTCGGTATTTCGAATGGTAACCAATATGGAACTCGTGCGACGTAATTAGTAACATATATTACGTATTATAATCTATTTCATATGCATATATAATGTACTCGTTAACTAGTAAGCATCGATAACTTTAGGTGGGCTGTTATCTTTTAAATATTTGCAGGCTATTGATATTAAATCTTTTAATTTTATAAGTAATCATGTCTGATAAGGAGGAAGAGTTTGTTGACCCTATGAATATTATATCATCCTTGAGGAGGATGCGGGGAATACACAAACGGAAAATAACTATTTACTTAAGGAAGCTAACGGAGCTTCATGGTGATAATAGATAAACTTCTTCCTTTTGTAAGAGTCAAATAACTGTAATCGAAAAAGAGATCGAGCAGGTTAAACACTTTGATGAAGAGATTAATAATGTTTTGGAGACACATGAAATAATGAACAGTAATGAACAATATTATATTGAGGAGTTGGATAGTCAGGCAGAATATAGCATTCAGGTTAGTATAGAGCTCGACCAATATGAACTATACATAAGTGAGTCAAGTGGGGCTTCTGGCAACTTATCTGCCGATAAAGTTTTAGAAATGATGTCTAGAATGAATATGTCTGATGGGAAACCCCTTCCTTTAGAATGTTGAATCTTTAGTGGTGAGGAGAAAGATAAATTTGCTTTCAATTCATTTCTTAGTCAATTTAATAATGTCATTGGATCCAGAAAAAATCTGTCCAATTCTGCCAAACAAATATATTTACATGGGTACCTTAGGGGCTATGCCTTGAAGGAAGTTAAGCATTTGACTATTTCTGACCGTAACTACCACTTGGCAATTGAAATGTTAAAAGAAGAATTCCTTGACGTAAATTACATTATTGACGAGACTTTTAAGAACATTTTGAGTGCTGCTCCAAGTGCTGAATATGACCAAGAATTCTCGTCGGTGAAAGTTTACCTCCACGAAATCAAATCCTATCTGCATGAATGGAAAGCATATAATATTGATTTATTGGAAGTGGGGTCCTCTGGGCATAATTTTGTGAGTCATATAGTATTTAATAAACTCCCCATACCAGTAAAGAGAGAGTTGGTTCACAAATTAGATACCAATTATCCTAATATATCTGACATTCTTTCTAATTATAATGAAATTATCAAAACTTTATCTAAAACTGTTTCCAATAGGAAAAAGACCTTCAATAAAACCACTAGTAAACCTAGTCTTAGCAGTTCATTTAAACCTAAAGAAAATAAGGTAGGTGTAAGTACGATTCTAAATTATAAATTTGCAAATAAAGTAACTAAATTGACTTGTAAATTATGTGCAGCTGAAGGCCATACCTTGGGAAAATGCGTTAACTTTAATCATTATAATGATAAAGTGGCCAGATTGAGGAAGCTTTCACTATGCACCAGATGCGCTGGTTCAGGGCATGAAGACAATGAATGTTACGGGAAACAAAAGAAGTTAAGGTTTGAATGTCTGTTGTGTAGAAAGAGGGAACACATAACTCCTTTGTGCCCTTCTTTGAATAAAGCCGAACTAACTACTAAGACCAACGTAAGCTTGTTTTGCTCAAAGAAGTTTTGATGCGTCTCACATTTTACCTACTATGACTTTGTATTCAAGAAATGGCAAAAAGGCTAGGAAAGTCAGATGTCTGTTTGACACTGGCAGTCAGCGGTCATATATTTCCGAATCTGCCGCTAAAGATCTTTGTCAGGATGTAGAGGCGTTGTATGCTTTGGAATGTGATGTAAGCACATATATAGGGCAGGAAACTAAGGGCTTCAAGCAAATGTCCACTGGAATAAATATAAACAATAATTTAATATTCATACCTTTATTAGTTGACAAATCGCTTAATATAAACTTTGAAGTGCCCGGCATGAATCAAATAATAAATAAATTTAAAGAAAATAATATTGCTTTATTGGATGAGACTTTTTGTGACCACAGAAACCATGAAAGTATGAAGGTTGACATGTTAATGGAAATAGATATCATTTAGTTTTTACCTTCAGTAACTTGGACTAAAATGTTGGGTGGAACTTGTTTAGTCGTAAATAATAGAGTAGCTCCTGTTGGTAATGTGTTCAACTTTTTGGATGAGGTAGAAAGCAGAGCTGTTATGGACTCCTTAGTTAATAAGAAAACACTGAATGTTAAAACAAAAAGCGTGGTAAATTTAGTAATGGATCCTCTAAAATCTTATTTCAATCCATTAGAGCATATATTAGAAGACAGTGAAGTAAACAATGGACTTGAACACCTTTTTAGTCTTGAATCCTTGGGAATAAAAAAGTGTGAACAAGAATTGGTCTCCTTTGATAAAGAACAAATTGACAGGTTTAGAGAGGGGATCTCTCTTGATAATGGATTCTATCATGTAGAATTGCCCTGGTATACTGATAAAATTGAGAGCGTCCCATCTAATCATTTTGTTTCACTTGAGGTATTAGACCGAACACTAGAGTATCTTGGTAAAAAGGGTCTCATTGACAAGTACCAGGAAGTTTTTGATAAACAACTCGAGGATGGTATAATCGAGGAAATTAAAGTAAGTCCTTCTGACTATCATAAGTATGTATGGATTCCACATAGACCAGTTATAAGATTGGAAGAGCAAGTTACCACAAAAATCAGGCCAGTATTTAACTGTTGTTTAAAAATTTACAGGGAATTGCCTTCACTTAATGAAGCAGCTTATCCTGGGATAGATTCAATGGGATCAATATTGAAATCGCTCTTTTACTTTAGAACTAATGAATATGTAATGTTGAGCGACGTTAAACAAGCTTTTTTGATGATTAAATTGAAAAATGAAGTGGATAAAAATAGATTTTGTTTCTTTTGGAAACGGGGAAATAAATTAGTATCTTATCGCTACAGAACAATAGTTTTTGGTTACACTTCTTCACCTTTTATATTAAATTTTGTTATGAAACATCACGCAGAAAGTTATCCTGATGATAAGTGTAAAGAAATATTAACTAATAACTTTTATGTAGATAATCTTCTTATAACTGGTAATAACATTGATGAAATGAAAAATTTGTATAAGCAAGCTAATGATAGGATGGAACAAGGGGGCTTTATTTTAAGGTCTTGGAACTCCAATTGTGTAGAGTTGAGAGAAGAAATGGCGTCTGATAATAGACTTGTTGAACATTCTTGCGAAGAGGATAAAGTATTGGGTTATAGATTCAACGTAAATAATGATTCTTTTAGTCTTGCGCCTTGTAAAATAGACCCAGAAGCAGACACAAAAAGAAAAGTATTGTCACAAACTTCTAGAATATTTGATCCTTTGAATATAGTCCTTCCTGTAACAATAAGAGGCAAAATTTTAATGAGAATATATGGAAATTAGATGTTGGTTGGGATCAAAATTTACCTAAAGACATTTGTGGGGAAATGAAAATTATTAGAGATTTTGAAATGTTATCTGAACTTAAATTTCCTAGGCAGTCCCTTAATGAACTAGACTCGTATGGTCTTCACATTTTTTGTGATAGCTCTGTGGAGGCCTATGGGTTTGTGGCCTAGGCGGTTAATCAAAATTATAAAAGTTCTTATTTGTTCTCCAAATCTAAATTGGCTCATCTGAATAAGCGAAATGAGCATAGTGTCCCTACTTTGGAACTAATGGGAGTAATTCTTGCTTTTAAATGTTTACCTTCTTTATTAGAAGCCTACAGTAATATAAATTTTCAATTCATTAATATTTGTTTTGATGCTCAAGTGGTTTTAAATTGGCTATTGACCAGAGAAACTAAAATAAAATCTAAATTTGTTAGAAATAGAGTACTTGAGGCAGATGGTCTTAAAGTTGAAATATCTAAGCTATGTAAACTACCTGTCTTATATCACTATGTAAATACTGAAGAAAATCCTGCCGACATGATCACCAGAGGTCTATCCTATACTAAATATTTAAGTAAATCAACTTATTGGCTAGAAGGTCCAGAATGGTTGAGTAATGATTTTGACAAGTGGCCTCTTTACCCTTTATTGAGCATATCGCCTTACTATAAGCATCAAATAAGTACAGTATGCACTATGCAAATAAATAAAGTAAACGCTGGTATTCTCAATATAAATAAAATGTCAAATTATGAACAATTGTTAAGAATTACCAGTTACTTGATCAAATTTTGTAGTAGATTAAAGGGTGGTGATCCTAAAAAGAAAGCCTTAGAGTATTGGGTGAAAATTGCACAGAAAGAATACTTTTCAGTAGAATTAGATTTTTTACAAAGCAGTGCCAATATTACTAATAATATACCTCCTCTAGTGTCCAATTTAAATCTATTTTTAGATTCAAATGGTATAATTAGGTCTAGGGGAAGAATATCCAAGTGTTTGTACTTTGGCTTTGATGTTCATAACCCAGTATTGCTTCCTAAAGAGCATAGGTTCACCTCATTGTTGATAAAGTATTGTCATTTGAAGGTACAGCATTTAGGAATAGGCACTACATTGAACTACCTTAGGGAACAGGGATTTTGGATTCCTAAGGGTAGGTCAGCAGTAAAGACTGAGCTGAGTAGTTGTAATATATATAGGAAGTATAATGTCTTGGCTTACAGATACCCGAAGTTTACAGATATGCCTAAACACCATATGAATTTAGTCAAGCCTTTTCAGCATGTAGGTATTGATTTCACTGGACATCTTTGGGTTAGGGATGAGTTGAGTGGCAAGACCACAAAAATGTTCATTTTAGTTTTCACTTGTCTTAACGTGCGCGCTGTGCACTTTGAATTGTTACCAGACATGTCCACTAAAAATTTTGTTCTAGCTTTCCAAAGATTCTGTAATATATACACAATACCACAATACCTGTACAGTGACAACGCTAAGTCCTTTCTCAAGGGTGGAAGTATCCTTGAAAGTTCTTTGGAGTCGCAGGAATTTCAATCTGAACTAAGTAAATCTAATATTAAACACATTAAAATACCTTTGTATTCAGCATGGGTTGGTTCTGCTTGGGAGAGATTGATTAGGGTATTAAAGAATTGTCTTTATAAAGTAATAGGAAGGTCTAAATTAACTTACTTTGAATTATTAACGACCCTTTCTAATATTCAATTAGCGATAAATTCCAGGCCTTTAACATATAGATCAAGCTCAGAAAATTTTAGAGTTTATATCTCCAAATTCATTTATCAAATTGCATGGTAATTCATCCCTCATTTCGAGAAAAGATGATAGTGATGTTTGGTTGGACGATTCTAGTCAACCTTTTTTAGAGAGAACTAGAAATACAGGAAGAAATTATTGAAAATTTTAAGAAATTGTGGTATGAAAATTATCTCTTAAGCCTGAGAGAACATAGTAGAAATTTGTACCAAAGTGGGAAATAGAATTAAAGTTGGTGACATTGTTCTAATTAAAGCAGTTAATAAGCCCAGACCATATTGGATGATGGGTATAAGGTATTAGAATTAATATTAGGACTTGACAATAATATTAGGTCAGTGAAACTAAAGCAAAGTAATGGGGCTATAGAATATCATTCTATATGTAATCTTTATCCTATGGAACTGTCAGTGACACATGCTATAAGAGATAGGCCATCCAGAGACAATTCAATGGAAATTGAGGTAGAAACAGCCAGTATAAATAAACCTGAATCTATTCACGCTGAACAAGGCGAAAGGTCTGTAAGACTCAAGAGAAAGGTAACCGAAAGATTTGAAAGAATTCTAAGGGAAAATCTAGATAATTTGTAAATACTGCTTTTCAGTATATTATTTACTGTAATTAATATTAATTAAGTTTTTATTTTGACTAAAATGCTACACACTCGAAACTTTTTCAGTGTGAGGATAAACTTTATTAAATGCTTTATTCTTTAACTTTAAACAAAGATTAAGGGCATTGCAAATATTTTTTTAGGTAATAAGTAAATAAAACTAAATACGTAAATAAAAAGTAAAATTAGGAGATAGCCTATAGTAAACTAAGCTAAGTAAAAATTGGTGTAAATATATAAATAAAATGCCACACTTAAAATAAAGTGAAGACTAAATAAAATGCTGCACTTAAAATAAAGTGAAGACTAAAAGTTAAAATGCTACACTTTTAGTAACGTGAGGATGGTACTAAAGTAACTTAGCCATACTTTTTATTTAGCGTTGTTGGAAATAATTGTTTAACACAGTAGCCAGATTTAAGGTGATCCTAATAAATAATGTATGGTTAAGATATTCATTGCAATTCTATAATCGCAATCCTTTGTGGGGAGTGTTAGAAACCAAAAATAAATTATAGAGGTAAGAGTTGCAAAAGAAATGGAAAGCAAAACTGTTTCCTTATAAGGAGTACAGTTAACGTAAATAATTGTCCGACGGTGGGGAATAGCCGTTCGGTCGTTAGCTTGACTCGAAGCTTTACCTATTTTTCTTAATAAATTAAAAGTAAATAACTTAATGCTACTTAGTATAGTAACT
>NC_090738.1:3589087-3613864 GCF_036898095.1 Palaemon carinicauda | reverse complement strand
CCCAATGTTAGAAATTTTTGTGTGCATGACCTAGAACAGTGGTTCCCAACCTGTGGTACGCGTACCACTAGTGGTACGCGAGGCCTTCCAGGTGGTACGCGAACACTTTCGGGGTCACGAACGACAGCAAAGACGAAGCACAAAGAATGCTTTCCTTTAAACTTCTGGGTGAGCATGGCCTCCTCGTACCTGACGCTAGCCCGTCACGCTGTTCCCCAGCTACTGATTTTCCCCTCGACGTGGGAGTGCGAGCAGGGGTTCTCAGCCTTCATGGCCATCAAGTCGAAGAGCCGGAACCGTCTTGCTGCGCCCGGGCATGATTTCCGATGTGCTGTGAGCAAAGTCATGCCTCGCATTAACCAGCTGGTGGAGAAGAGGCAGATACAGCCCTCGCATTGAGTTGTTGTTTTCTTAGTTAATTTGCGTGTTCTATTTTTACTATTATTGAAATAAAGTGGTATCTGATCGAATTTAGTTTCTCTGGAACCAGGTGGTACGCGGCGACTGTACGGGACCTCCAAGTGGTACTCGATCACAAAAAGGTTGGGAATCACTGACCTAGATAGTTGTTTATCGAATAAGCATTGTGCAATCTCTGTAACCTTAACTGCTAAAAATAATAACTGTAATGTCAATATAGACCAATTTATTGATGCAAATGAACTTGAACAGAGTAGAGATCTTTCCCAAAGCATTATTTACTTGAGAACCAAATGGGACCCCCAACTCGAGAAAGATTATAGCGTAGCCTTTAGTGATGACGATATTATTTTCTAATAACAAAATGGATAGTCTCAATTTGGAATCAGCAACACAGGTCGAAATTAACGACATAGCAAAAGACCTTTGTAATCTGTACCTGGAACCTTTGTAATCTGTACCTGGATCCTGCAAAAAAACTTGGTTTGTATAAAAAACAAAATCCCTGTTGTAAATGGCCCCAACAAAACCCCAACTCAAAAAATAAAATCGGGTTTGACTCTGATTGTAAAGCTAAAAGGATTTTCCAGGTGGTATTTACATATGTAAAAGATGATAAACAGGAACACAGCTTCTGATGTTTTGTTTTTCCAAGGTTCCCTTGTTGTTTAGTATATCAACAGTAAATAATGGGATAAATTTAGTAATATCACAGCTGATATCTAAGAAATGTCTCCACAAAGACCCATGTTCACTCGGAGGAAAACGAATCAAGTCTCTGCTGAAACACTCTCTCTCTCTCTCTCTCTCTCTCTCTCTCTCTCTCTCTCTCTCTCTCTCTCTCTCTCTCTCTCTCTCTCTCTCTCTCTTTATATATATATATATATATATATATATATATATATATATATATATATATATATATATATATATATATGTATATATATACATATATATATTTCTATATATATTTATATATATATATATATATATATATATATATATATATATATACATATATATATTTATATTATTTATATATATATATATATATATATATATATATATATATATATATATATACGTATATATATACATATATATATACATATATATATATATACATATATATATATATATATATATATATATATATACATATATATATATATATATATATATATATATATATACATATATATATATATATATATATATATATATATATATATATATATATATATGTATATATGTATGTATATACACATATATATATATATATATATATATATATATATATATATATATATATATATATATATATATATATATATATTTATATATGTATGTATATACATATATATATATATATATATATATATATATATATATATATATATATATATATATATGTATATATATATATGTATTTATGTATGTATATACATATATATATATATATATATATATATATATATATATATATATATATATATATATATATATATTGGGCCGTTTTCACTAGTGAATTCCTGATCAACCAGAGTGGACTAGTACAATAAGCAAAGCTTGAGATGTCAACACGTTATGAGAAATAACCAGAAACTTTTGTTCTAGAATATAACATCTTCGAGTTACAAATCATTACAATGTTTTCATCTTTACATCAACGTTTAATATGTAAAAAAAAAAAAAAAGAAAAGTGTTCCTCGCAGGTCCTGTAACATAAAATAGATACATTATTCTGCACTTTCTACTTCATAATTACTTCCTTTGACATGTTAGTGTTAATAATCCCTTTTTATACAAGTTACTGCAGTAGTTCATCTATGTGTGGCAAATGATCTATTTCCACATTCTTGTAATCAGGGTACCTGCCGGTATGATGGCGGTGGGGAAGAACTCACTTCATCTCTGCGGTTGGGCAACACGCCTCTGTCATGGATAAATCTGTGTGCTCATCCAGCGCAAGAAAACCTTCAACACTTTCTGAATGACCTCCATGCTCGAGTTAATTTTTTTAAGGTAAGACTTGATTGCCTCCCTTAAATTAGAGTGTGATACTTTGCAGACATTTACAATATTAATACACAAAATTCTCGTTTTATAAACCTTTCTTTCGCAGGGTGCATTCTTATTTTGACAATTTTTTTTTATACAATGAAATATTGTTAGTTGAAATCTCAAGGTATATCTTAACTGGACTAGAAAGTATTTTGCTATTCCTTTCAATGCTAACTTATAGACAGTGATCTTTTCATTACCCCCGATTAATTAAACATAAAGAGATGATATTTCAGCATCTGTTCCTACTTGTACACTTTTTACTTTACTTTACTTATTTTGATGGCTGCTTTTCCGGTCCCATACAGCAGGGAAACCCCACTCTCTGCAAGGCCTCCACTGGCGTTTTACCTTGTTCGTTCGGAGTATTTAACGTTTCATATCGCGTATTGTTCATCTACTGTTAAATTATCACTGCCAAAGGACTCATGAAATAAGAAAGACTTTAGTTTCTTCTTGAAAGTCTTAATGTCTTCAATTATTCGAATGTTTCGTGGGAGAATATTATATAGTCTCGGAGGCCGCATATTTAAAGGCTGTGGAGCCTAAAGTAGACATAAATGTAGGTTTTAACAGTTTGAAGCAATCTATAACTATTCTCGTATCAACATGATTTGTTGGCTGTGCAAAATGTAGCAGTTCTCTTAAGGAATTTGGACGCCCGGTTCTGATAACTTGGTGGGTTATTGTACATATTTTAAATTCAATTCTCGCTTTAATCGGCAGCCAGTGTAAATTGATTAGTATAGGGGTGATCTTTTCTCTAGGTGAGACACTTTTTATCAGTCTTGCTCCTCTGTTTATTATGTTTTGTAATTTCTCAAGTTGCACTTTTGGTAAACTGTAATAGATAGAGTTGCAGTAGTCAATCCTGGTAATAAACGGATTTTGAGCGAAGCGAAAAATCTATTTTTGGGTGAGATAGCCATGGCGTCCTGATGGAAGGTTCCTTTTTGGTAGCTTCCTTGGGTAAATAACTACTAAGATATTCCCAGAGAATTTAACCACAGGTTATCACAGAATTCTAACTTCTGGAGCGAGTATCCTAAAGGTTTCCCTTTAAGACATCGTATATCAACAGGGGACGCATGTATTAACGCGCCACATAGCTATCTACACCCCGAACAGAGTTAATGCTTCGGTGTGTAAGGGCTGAGAATAGCTGGGAGCCGTTCCATAGCTAATCTCATTCGTGGCTACTTCTGGTACTCGAGACGTAAACAAACGGGCGCCATTGCTTAAATGACGTCACGTCCTTCTTCATCCTGAAGCCAGTTGCTTGCCGATCACCATGATACAGCAGAGCAGGGTGGGACCTAAAAACTGGACGAAGTAGCAGGGAGGGTCCATCAGGATGCCATGGCTATCTCACCCAAAAATAGATTTTTCGCTTCGCTCAAAATCCGTTTTTTGGGCTCAAGCCATGGCGTCCTGATGGATGAATACCAGAGAATCAATGTATCGTGGTAGATTTTCCCCTATTAGTAAGTGCCAAGGCATTGACAAAATAGCATAGTAATCTTGGTAAAAGAACCGTAGGGAAGAATCATCGTGCCCCCCTTGGGAGTGAAGTTCCCACGGGCCATGCCGACGTCAAAGTGGTATTGAAGGGCTATTCACCCTGATAGAAGAACTTGAAGAACTTGGAGACGAAGCTGAATGTTTGGCATTCGTATAGGAACATTCTGAAAAGCAGACCAGTGGTGGTTGGGCACTGTGTGCTGAGAAGGGTGATTCATCTCCAGGGTATGAAGAGTAAGTATTCGTATTGGAACATTACATAATCAGAGTGAATATAAATTAAGAGTTAGTATCTTAATTTCTCCATAACCATAAGGAAAAAGGGGATAATAAAACTATGACAGGCATGTATTTCATAGTAAGTAGGAACTGATTGAGACGCACAGGTAATAAAATAGAAATTTTATTTCACAAATGCAGAAATTAAATGAATTGCAGCAATAAGTAAAGTTCATTTACAGTAATTATAATGTACATAGTAATAAAGACTTGCTCTTGAATCTGAAAAGGAATTTCAAGTTTATTAGTAGGCACTCGTTCTCGAGGAACGTAAGTCTTTGATTAAAAACACATCATGCTCAGGGCATGCGGCACTTGTGTGACAACTATGACATTTCACCTGGGATAAGAACAGTTATAAAAGCACTAAGTGTTTTCGACATCACTATGTATCGCTCGAGGGTCAACATAGGCACCCGAAGAGTTAGAGTCCCAAGTAACTCACTGTTCTATGCAGAGTTAGGTGCAGGTTTCATAACACTACCTGCGGCTACCACAAAATGTTTGACTTTGTGCACTTGTTTCGCATAATGTTTAAAGAAAACGCGCGAGGACTTCCAGCCTGTGAAGTTTTTAAGGCTTTCAAAGTCCATACTCTGAAAGAAATTCAGAGATGATGCAACTTTCCTAGGATCATGACCGGCGGGTGTACTGTCAGGATCCGCTCTGCGAATGAAGTAGGTGATTTTCGCTCTTAATTGTTTCAGTGACAGGTCGCTGCCCGATGTTTCTCCTTTGAAGAGTTGGCCTCCACCAAAGTTCGAAGTTCTGCGAAGATAGACCTTGAGGCTCTCTACTGGGCATAAAGAGACATCTTCCTTCAGGGGGCATATTCTCCAGGGGCCCCATCTTTTGGTGGGTAATTCATTTTTGGCGAGAAACGTCGGATCAGGGGAGAGGGTAACGTCTCCTGTATCGGTAAACAGGATGTGCCCTTCCTCTCTTGATAATGCCACTATTTCGCTGACTCGGGCTTCCGAAGCAAGAGCAAAGAGAAATATAACTTTCTGAGTCAGATCCTTGAGAGGGCATGAATCATTATCCAAGTTGGAGGCGAAATGGAGCACCTTGTCTAATGACCAGGAGATCGGTTTCGGTGGGGGTGCTGGACGTAGGCGAGCACATGCTTTCGGTAGTTTATTGAAGATGTCACTGGACAGATCAATTTGGAAGGCATACAGAATTGGTCTGGTCAAGGCCGATTTGCAGGTTGAAATCGTATTGGCTGCTAATCCCTGTCCATGAAGGTGAATAAAGAAGGACATGCAGAAATCAATTGTGATTTCCTTAGGATTTTTTGTCTTGACGAAGGAGACCCATTTCCTCCAGGATGATTCGTATTGCCGTCTTGTGGATTCGGTCTTGTATTCCTCTAGGAAGTCCAGACTTTTCTTCGAGATCCCAAACCTCTTCTTTGCGGCTAGGGAGAGAAAATCATGAGATGAAGGTCCTTGATTTTCGATGATGAAGCGAAGACAGTCGACTTCTGTACTTTTTGGGAGAGAACTGGGCCCGGGAGAGGGATCAGCTTGGGCTGCAGCTCCAGGACCAGGGGGTACCAGTTGCTCCGGGGCCACTTGGGAGCCACTAGGGCCGCTGTCCCTTTGAAGGTTCTCAGTTTGGAGAGGACTTTCAGCAGAAGGTTGGTGGGAGGGAACAGGTAGATCTTGGACCATCTGTTCCAGTCCAGTGACATGGCATCCACTGCTTCTGCCTTGGGGTCCTCGTACGGGGCCACATACCGAGGAAGTTGATTGTTGTCGCTCGTTGCGAAGAGATCTATCTGAAGTTCTGGGACTTGGTGAGAGATGAAGGAGAACGATCTTGTGTCTAGAGACCATTCCGACTCTATCGGGTTTGTTCGAGATAGAGCATCCGCTGTCACGTTGCGGAATCCATGTAGGTGAACTGCAGACAGGTGCCACTTCTTCTCTGCCAGACGGAAGATTGGGAGAAGCACCTGATTTATCTGGGGCGATCTTGAGCCTTGGCGATTGAGACAACGAACTACCACCGAGTTGTCTAGGGTTAGACGAATGTGGATCGAGGGAGGCGGGGATAATTTCTTCAGAGTTAGAAGGACCGCCATGGCCTCCAAGATGTTTATGTGGAACGTCTTGAACAGGGGAGACCAGGTGCCTTGAGCCTGTTTTTGGTGGGAGTGACCTCCCCAACCCTCCAGCGAAGCGTCCGTGTGGATGTTGAGTGATGGAGGAGGGTGTTGAAGAGGAATGGACCTTTTCAGGGCCTTTGCTTCCGACCACGGCTTGAGGAGAAGTCGAAGTCTGTTTGGGAGCCGTCTCTTGAGGTCTCTTCGAGCGATGGATGCAGAACGTCTCCAGACTCCCGCGGCATCCTTTAGCTGTGCACGAAGCACTGGGTTTGTTACTGAGGCGAACTGTAGAGAGCCTAGAACTCGTTCCTGCTGGCGTCTTGAAATTCGTTTGGATTTCAGTAGTCGCTTGACAGACCCTGCTATTTCCTTCCTTTTCTTCTGGGGGATGGAAAGGCGGTGTGACTGAAGGTTCCATTGGATTCCTAACCACTGGAACTTCTGAGCTGGAGAGAGGCGAGATTTCTTCTCGTTGATCTTGAATCCCAGGTGTTCTAGGTACTGGGTGACTTTGTTGCAAGATTTTACACAATCTTCGGGCGATGGAGCCCAGACTAGCCAGTCGTCGAGGTAGGCCATCACCTGGACGTTTCGGAGGCGGAGCTGTTGTACTATGGCGTCCGCCAGCTTTGTGAAGATCCGAGGGGCCACATTGAGGCCGAAGGGCATGGCCCGGAAGGCGTAGCTTTTCCTTTGGAGTCGAAATCCTAGGTAGGAGGAAGCGTGATGGTTCATTGGAACGTGCCAGTAGGCATCCGCCAGGTCTATGGAGACCGTGTAGGAACCTCGAGGCAGAAGGGTCCTTATCTGTTGAAGAGTCAGCATCTTGAACTTGTCGTTCGCTATGAACTTGTTGAGGGGGGATAAGTCCAGAATGACTCTGAGTTTGTCGGAGTCTTTCTTGGGGACACAAAACAGTCTTCCTTGGAACCTGGTGGACTTTACCTTCCTTATCACCTTCTTGTTCAAGAGATCTAGGACATATTCTTCCAGAAGGGGGGTTGATTGTTGGAAGAACTGCTGGAATGTTGGGGGTGGTTGAGTCCAACTCCAGCCTAGACCCTTCTTGACGATGCTGTGTGCCCAGGGATCGAAGGTCCAACGATCCTGGAATTGGCGGAGTCTTCCTCCCACCGGAAGCACTTCATTGCTTCTGGTGTCCCGAGGGCTTGCTGCCTCGGCCGCTAGCTCCCTTTCCTCCTCTGCCTCTGGAGGGACGGCGAGACGCGTCTCTGCTTGCACCTCTGTTTGAGCCTCTACCTTTGGGACGAAAGGTAGTCGTCTGTTGCTCGAAAGCAGGGGTGAAGACCGGTTACTGTGACAACACTGGTTGGGTGACCAATTGAAAGGTCTGTTGTGGCTGAGCTGCCACTTGGGAGGTAGCGGGTCCCGGAAACTGACGTCTTGGTTGACGTTGCTGGGGTTTCTGTTTTGAGGATTTCCTCTTAGGTTGAGGTCCGTCGTCCTGAGAGGGTTTCCTCTTCCTTGACATGCCCCACTTGTGGAGAAGGTTCCTATTCTCCGTGGCGGCTTTGTCGGTGATTTCCTTCACAAGGTCAGAAGGAAAGAGGTGTTTGCCCCAGATGTTGGAGGAAATCAGCCTCTGGGGTTCGTGTTTCACAGTGGCACCTGCGAACACGAATTCACGACAGGCTCTCCGAGCCTTTATGAAGTGGTACAAGTCCTTCATCAGGGTTGCCATGTGGGATTTGGCAAGTACTATGTAGTGGTCTGGTACTCTGGTGTCACAGGCCATAATTTCAAGTTGGACTTGGTGGGACATGGATGCTGCGAGCCTCTCCTTCGTATCTTGTTCCCGACAAAGGAGGTGATCGTTGAGCTTCGGGAGGTCTTCGTTAAACTGACGTCCGGCGACGTCAGGATCTAGCTTTCCCACGACGAACGTATGCTGGATGTCCTTCCAGTGTCGAGCGTCAGGGGGAGTAACTATGGAGAAGGGTCTGCACTCCTCCAGTGCAGGGCAGGCTTTCCCCTCTTCCACAGCTTTAAGACACGCAGCGAAGGCCTTTTCCAAGAATGGAAGTACCGCATTTTCAGGTGCGACATAAGTAGGGTGCTTCTTGCTCAGGGCCGGAAGCTTAGAGCAGGTAAAACCCCTACTCTTGAACGTGTTGGCTAGCATAGCCTGGGCCTTCGCGAGATCGAACATTATCTCTTCCTTCGGTTCGGTCTCTTCTTTAGAGGCAGGTTCAGAGCGAAGTCGGACGTAACAGTCCGGGTAGGCCTCGAAGTTTGGGAAGAACTCCACGTCTTCCAAAGGGACCGTGCCGATCTTGTCGCTGACGAAGATCCTGCCGGTCGCGATAACCATATGCTCAGCATACCTCCATGGGTTGGCATGTGAGCAAGCGGGGAGATCCTTAACCGAAATCCTCTTCGGTTCTCTGGATCCCATCATGGACCTGATGAACTCCTGATTCTCCTTTAACCTGTCGTCCATGACGGCTCTAATCAACCGGATCATTTCTTGAGTGGATGAAGAGGGATCCGGGGTCGTGGAGGTAGACGGGATAGGCACTTCCGTCGGTTTAGGAGTAGGGGCGGAGATGGAAGGAGGAGCGACCTCTTGCTCCGACTCGGCGTATTCCACCTGGTCTTCATCATCTTCAGCTCCTTGAGCCATAAGGGTCTTCTCCGTGTCTTCCGAGACATCCGACATATGTTCGTCATCTTCGGAATCCAGGCGGCACTCGTGCATGAACTGGGCCATGACAACATCAGGTTCCACTGTAATTTGGACAGTGGGAATCAAATCCTTGGGTACCACTGAATCAGGGGAGGCCTTAGGGAACAGGAGTGACCTCATTTCTTCAGTGGCCAGGTACGGTCCGGTGGCATTCTTCTGGAAGCCACGCACCCACTTGCGTAGCTTCTCCCTAGAAGTGTCCCTGACCTCCGCTGAGGGAGGGTTATGGAAGGCATCAACTAGGTGAGCCTGGCAGACCGTACAATTCAGTGGGTCCCAGAATTTCAGATCCCCTTTCTTGTTAGCACAAGGGGCGTGAGTCCTGCAAGCCGTATGCCCGTAGAAGTGCGGGCGTTTCACAGCGCAGAAGTCGAAGTCACACTTCATCTGCTCCTCCTGTGGAAGAAAGAGAAAATAAGTATGGGGGGGAGTCATAAGAGTGGTTCTTAAGCTAAGTTAAGATTAATCATTAATTTTAACTTAATGAAGGGTGTGATGCATAGAGATTGATAGTAAAGAAAACATACTCCATGCATCCCGCCCGGCTGGCTACCACAAGCTTTATCCCTGGATAATCCGAGATGGCCGAAGGCACAGGATAGTATTCCTTAAAATTCCACAGGGCAATGGAATTCCATGGAAAAAACCAAGGATAAGTTTGGGACCGAGATCACTCAGTCCCAAATTAGGGAGCTAACAGGTCCCTTAGGGTAACTGCTTCCGGCAACCAGCCGCGCTAAGATGCACGCAGCATGCTGGAATTTTGAAGAATGCAAAGAGACAGCATGATTACTAATAGAACAGTACCAAGGCACTGATCTTAAGAGTGTAAACAGGCCATCTGTTTGCAGTGTAGGGCTATCAGTATTCATATGATAGCTAGTAGAAGGGGGTGCAAGTAGTCTTGACGCCTCCGGGAGGTTCCGGCAGACCTCCGGCACGCCGGAGGCCGCTCCAGCAGAGTTTCTGGCATTAGAACAGACAATATGTAAGTCAAGAGTAATACCAGGGTGGCGGCCGCCGGCACAACGCCGGCACGCCGGCAGAGGAGCGGCGGCTAGGGCAGTCGGAGGATGCCGGATTGGTGACTGGGACAAGGATGGTTATAGCTGAACCAGGTTGCCGGCAGTGAATGCCGGCACTCCGGTGGCCGACCGGCAGGCGGACGGCGAAGCTAGGAGGAAGGAGGAGAGCCATCGGCGGGAGCCGGCGGCGGTCGACAGT
Source organism: Palaemon carinicauda (assembly GCF_036898095.1). Classification (NCBI taxonomy): domain Eukaryota; kingdom Metazoa; phylum Arthropoda; class Malacostraca; order Decapoda; family Palaemonidae; genus Palaemon; species Palaemon carinicauda. The sequence continues at coordinate 3,603,536 of NC_090738.1, read as the reverse complement.
CCCCCGGCACGCGGGGGGCTGGCGGCATGAGGGTAGGGGAGAGTCACCAAGGTAGGAGGCGGTTATCGCCGACAGTGGAGGCGGCAAGGGACCGGCACCCGGATAGTGAGAGAGACAGGGGGAGGGATGTAAGAAGTCCAGTCATGGACTCCCAGACATCCCCCCCTGAGAGGGTGTACCCATGATAGAGGCAGGCTCTATCACCCAGGAGCAGGGGTCTCAGAGGACCGGGAGCTAGGGTAGCCCAAGGGAGGGCTAGGGGACACCCAAAGAGGGGGGAGACCTCCACATGCAGAACACATCCAGTGGCTAACCCCATAGGACACTATGAAGGGTATATGTACCAGAGCGGACTGCACATGGAAGGTCAGGGTAGCCCTATCACTCCACCCTAAGGAGGAGTTGTAGGACAGGGGACAGATGGGTATAGACTAACCTAAGTGTAGGCTAGGCTATACAAGAGATAGGTGGGGAGGGGAGAAGAGAAGAGTCTTCCAAGGAAGGGGTTCTGTACCAGAGCGGCCACTAGGGAAAGGGAGGACACTCCCTAACCTAAGATAAGGCAGCCAAGCTGAAACGGTGCATGGGTACAGTTTCAGCAGGGGACAGAGTAACCTTCCAAAACCTAACCTAGAGCAGGGCTAAGAGCCCTGAACTAGGAAAGATATAAGACATATTGCTATCGCAGGACAGTCATAGACTATTCCTAGCCATAGAGGAAGGGCTAGCCTTTCCTCACTCTCGGACGCAACCCTAAGGGAGGACTGAGAGGCGATAAATACTCCATTAGACACTTGATCCCTCTACTTAGAAAGGGAATCAAGGCTAAACAGAGGGAATGCCAAGGCAGGGGATGAAGGAAGCATATAGGGGTCCTACAAGTAGGTTAGGTTAGGAAGGGACACTAACTAACCTATCCCCTATATGGTCCCTGAAGGCGAAAAAACACTTGCATCACGGTCGAAAGTATTGTAAAATAATGCCACTATCTTCATAACTTAGTCTAGGATCACTAAAAAATCATGCATGAACACTTATATATAGGCGCTCTGGCCTGGGGGCTATAGAAGCCGACTGGTATGAGGTCAATCGATGACCGATAAAAAGCGTCGAAACACGATATAAAAGTTCCTAGCTATGAAGACTAAATAAACTAATGTAATCGATTAGTAAATAAGGCCGGAAGCGTTGTTGTGGCTAACTAAATAAGGCATGCATAACAACAACGACGCCATAAAATGGCGGGTCCGGTAGAGGCACAGCTCTGCCACAAAACAGCAATTATCTCGGAAAGTAATATTTACTTTACGGTCAGAGCTTAACTAAACAATACTGGAACCTTGTACTCAACTTTCCAGAAGAAGGCGAGGCTGAAGGTAGCGACATAACGTAGATGCAAAGCGATAAGTAAAGCACAGGGAAAATCCGTCTAAGTAGGGCGAGCTACTGAACAAAGGATGAAGACGGACGTGACGTCATTTAAGCAATGGCGCCTGTTTGTTTACGTCTCGAGTACCAGAAGTAGCCACGAATGAGATTAGCTATGGAACGGCTCCCAGCTATTCTCAGCCCTTACACACCGAAGCATTAACTCTGTTCGGGGTGTAGATAGCTATGTGGCGCGTTAATACATGCGTCCCCTGTTGATATACGATGTCTTAAAGGGAAACCTTTAGGATACTCGCTCCAGAAGTTAGAATTCTGTGATAACCTGTGGTTAAATTCTCTGGGAATATCTTAGTAGTTATTTACCCAAGGAAGCTACCAAAAAGGAACCTTCCATCAGGACGCCATGGCTTGAGCCCAAAAACACAGTTTATCACAAGTTTCTTTACAGAATTTTCGGTGCTATTATAGTATACTATCTACCGTCGAATTTCTACTATAGTATGGGATCTACCGCAAAGTATGTTATCTACCGTCAATGTTAATCCTCCTGTTTGATGAGGATTATCAAATAGATTACTTACCACCAGTATGTTAGCCTCAATGGACTTTAATGATAGTTTAATAATATTTATTGGCAGGACAACATGGGTGCATAATTATAAGCAGTTTGTAGGGAAACTTTTATTACAAATTATTCAAAGCTCATCATACAACAATGTTACAAATCATTCAAATGAAAAATTAAGTATTACAAAACTGAAAGAAAATAATCTATGAAAAAAATTCAGTACAAAATTTATTCTACTACTGCTTGTAAACATATCTTACATCATTCAAGAAAGCAGGAAATACAACATCCCCTTTTCTCAGAACTTTCCAACAGTAATGATGTAAATGGGATTGTAAATGCTGATGCGGTACTCCTCTCTTCTTTTTCAGTATGTCAATCTTGGCATCCAGCCATGATCGCTCAATAGACTGAGTATGTGGTCCTGAATTTGGGTCCACATAATTCTGTTGATGGTTCACGGTTTTGTGCTCATACCCGAGATTCCTTAAGCACGTGTATGCTGTTCATTCATTGGAATGGAATACAGATCCAAATTAGCACTCACGTTGTATGATCGGGATTAACGTTTCGTTATCTCTTCTTTCAACGTAAAAGTACCTGCAATCAAGTTCACATTTTTATCCAAAAACTCAAGGTCCATCGATGCGAGCGCCATGGTTCTTATTAACAGGTTCAGCATCAGAATCTTCAGAGTTCGGGGGATGGTCGCCAGCCAACAATCGACCACGGTTATACTTACGACGACCAGCAAATCGAGCCTTATCAGTCTGTATGGGGTTTTCCTCAGTGCCAACTATTTTGCCTCTAGTTTGACATGAAACCATCACACTACACACTTTCCGACACATATTAAACCAATCAGTGACTGTATTAGGTGATTTCCCAGTTAATTATATGGCAGTGTTAATTGGGGTCTCGTAAACAAAATAATAAACCAATTCCAAAATTTCACATAAACTCAGTCTGTTGTTTATCCTTAGGAACTGATGGTAGGTATCTTACTGTAGTCAGAAAGGGGTGGTAGATAGCAAAATCGGTAGTAGATAGCATACTATAATAGCACCGAATTTTCGTCTAGGTACATTTTTATAAATGCAATATTTCTTAGATGATAACCAGCAGTTTTTATTACATTATTTATTTTGGGCATTTGGAGACAGGTTACAGTCAAGAAATACACCTAGATCTCGAACTTTACTAGATATCGGCACCGAGTAATTATTTATGTTCATTTGAATATCACATAAGTTTTTCACGCTGTTTCTCTTGCCCACCACCATGAATTCAGTTTTGTTCTCATTTAATTTTAGTTGTTAAAATGTCATCCATTCTCTATCACTATCAAGGATTCGGTTTAGAGTTTCAGTAGTGTCATGTATATCATTTATGATATACCTTCCTTCCTTTGAAATAGGGTGGGAACAACCGTTAAAATCACTAATAAGTAAGTTAACGACAAGGGGTGACTAGCTTTTACCACTCTCCTGTCAAAGACTCCCCACTTTTGTCTTCGCCCTTTAACGAGTACAGTATAGTGTTTTGACCTATCCAAGCTTGCTTAATGTTTTCTTCATACTTTTAATTTGAATGGTTAAAAGTAGCTTCATGTTAACAATACAATTAAGCAGAAATGTGACTATAGGTGCAACAATACATTGGTTTATGACTATAATAGTGATAAACCAAATCAATGTGAACCTCCCTTTAAAGCAAGCAAATTATCTGCTGAGCAGTAAAGCTAAATCTTCTCTGGTTTCATTCTTGATAATGCCATTGACAATACTGGAGAGACTATTTAACAATGTATTTCTCGTCAAATTTCCTGTTGGCTGAAGCTTCTGGGTAGGCTATATAGAACGAGTTTGGTCAGGGAGTATGTTTCAGGAGCAAGGAAAGCATCTTGAAACTTTTTTCAGGGTTGGTGGAGAGTGAGGTGATCACCATACTCCATCATGACCTAGAGGTTCTTCTTTGTAGACTGTAACCGACAAGTAACCTAAGAAAATCTTGGCCAACCTTAGGTCTTGCAATAGATTCTTAATGTTTTTTTTTTTTTTGTGGGAGCTGGTAGCTAAGGCTATTTCGCCCCAGGTGTCCCCAGTAGTGAGCCCAGTGATTGTGGGTGTGATGCCAGTGCAAATGAGCCCCTGTGTTAGTGAATCCTGCAGATGATTTACCTGTTGTTGGGGACTATTGGAGTGATATCTGTAGAACACCCGAAGCCAAGCTACCAAACAGCCTTGAGTATGGTCTTTTGACTGAAGGGCATAAACCTTTCCTCTGCATGGGAGTGTTCTATGCATGTGAGGAGCTTCGAGCAGTAGCAGTTTTGCCAATCATGAGACCGAAGTCCCTTTGCAGTGGTATAAGACCCTTGTTCTCAAAGCTCTTAGGTGTACTCTATATGAGCTTTTGAGAAGTTTGTCAGACTGAGATTTGAGTTTCAGTTGTTTTCTTTACTGTACTTTGTATCAGCAAAGAGAGTAGGTGAGTTACACAGTCTCTTTCATGTAACAACCCATGCTGAGGCCCGGAAGAGATCTCTTTTATTTTTGTAGCAGAGTTTGTGGCCAAAACACAGAACCCATTGATACACGAACCCAGGCTTGAAACCTTCTCTATCCCTTCTCAACACAAAGCATCTGACGTTATTTAAAAGGAGATGCTTTTGTTCCATGGAAGCTCTGTGGTAACCTCTGTGAAAATTACTAAAAATTTTAGGCCTGAATGTCAGTGTCTCTACCTCAATACTAGGAGAACTAAGAAAGAAGGGTCAAAGAATAGTGCCTCATGTTGGATTTATGAGTTCATGAGACATTTAACCTGTAAAGCATCATCTACATTATAATGCATTTACCACAATCTACTTAGTACTATCTTCAACATGATGTTAGGATTATGACTTTGAAGTCAGATAAGTAATGAAAGAGTTTAGAACTACCAAACAACCTTCACGACCTTTTCAAGGTAGTATACCCATAATTCCTTCATCACATTTGTTCTTGACCCTATGAAGGTTGTCCATCCAGCTTTGCTCCCATTTAAGGCAGGAAGACTTGTCTATTGTAACGTGTATGTTACAAAACTGGAGGCAAGATAGAATCATTGGTTCTTCTGCTTCTTCTTTCCTCCCTCTGTATGTACTGTCACATGCTGGAAGTGACACTGATGCTGGCAAGCTACGTTTTTTGAGCATCATTATTATTAGACCAGATCTATAAGTAGTAGCTCTCCCCAATTCTATCTATATGAGGGGAGGATGGTGGAATGAATACCAATCCATTGGTCACCATGTGCCAGGTATTTCAATCATAACTGTTGCTCCCATTTGGGGGCAAAATATTCCTTCATAGACAACGTATCAGATACATAAGAAAGTTCAGACCAGGTCTTATTACAAGACCAGGGGGATTAGCATTTACAGGAAGTACAAAAGGGCCAAACAGTTCAGTTCTGGTGACTTCCTAGCTACCAATAAGTTATTTGAAATGATGAAAAGTTAGTGTATGCATAGGAACAAATAGCAAATTTTAGATGTGAATTCCATTTTTCCTTTAAAGTTAAAGTGCTCACCTCTGCCAACCCTTTCAACCCTGAGCCAAATGTCAAAAATGAAATGTTTAACAGGAGAGTGGGTGGGGTTACTTACCTGCACTCACTTCCTGTTACCTTGTTAATGGTTTCAACAGCTGTTCCAACTCCGGTGAAGACAATTCCCTTATTTTAAGGAATTCACGTTTGTATAGTTAGAAGAAATATAAGTTTTAAAGCTATTTAAGACCCTTAAATACCCTTATACAATACTAAGTAATTTTGTTACATCTTTTAATTGTCAAAGTAGCAATCAAAATTATTGATAGTAATAAACTTCTACACTTATTCACTTCTTTTTTAGACATAGACAACTTTTTTATTTTACTTTTATTTTCATTTAACTTCTAATCATCTTTCACTACTATGCTTTGCAATCATCAACATAATGATAGGAATAAAAGATATCAATATTGTTTATTTTCTTTTCAGAACTGGCTTGAAAATGGATGCCCAACATATTTCTGGCTTGGTGCTTTTCAATTCCTTCCAGCATTCTTCACCACAGTGCTACGGCAAGCAGCCAGGGGATCATTGAGGCCTCTGCATCATTTTTCCTGGACATTCCATCTTACCAACATGCCTTGCCCCCAACAATCTCATCTCCTACCTGCAGTAACCTTGGAATCTGAGTCATCAGTGTCAGCATCAGCATCAAAGTCAGAGGAAGGTACTGGGGGAGAAGACGAAACTGATGCAACAGAGAAGAGCAGTGAAGGGGAAGTAGAAGGGGAAGAGGCATTTAAAAAAGATGTTGATGGATTAAATCAGAGCACATTTACCAGCACAGAAGAAGATGAATATGGCAAACCGAAGCTGCCTCTCAATATGGAAGAATCCAAGCAAAAGTGGCACCGGTTGGGCCATGAGGGGCTTCTGGTATCTTCCCTTTGGCTTGTAGGGGCATCTTGGAATTCAGAGACGTGAGTGTTTAATATGGAATAGTTACTTGAATAGTTTACTGGTCAAAATTTGGTTTATTGTCAATTTGATGATATCTCTCACAACTTTCAGAAAATTATAATGCTGCAGGTATTTGACACCTGGATATTTCCCTTAAGATTACTTGCCAGTTTTAGGACCTTGGTGTTTAAGGCACATGTAAAGTAAATTAGAAGGACTCAGAAGTTATTGGATTTTCAATATCCCATCTGAGAAGAATAATTTCTAAATTGTTCAAATAAAGACCTTATTGGCCATATTTTGCATGAATTTGTAAGTCTGTTATCAATGTTAAAGACCTTACCTGTTGTGTGTTTAAGGCCTCATATTAAGCACATAATGAGGTGGGGTCTTTCATTATTTACATGTAATGTAGTCACTAGGAATTGGCTTGCAGTAACTTTTTAAGGTAATGGCGCACAATCTAATGCTTGTTTACTCATGTTACAGCAATATGATGCTTTTTAACATGAACTGAAGGTGATCAAATTTCCCTTTACTTTCCAGGAATGAATTAGATGAATGCACTTCCCAAGAACTCATTGAAAAGTTACCTCTCTTAAGTATGGTACCAACAGCAGCAACTGAAGGTGGTTCTTACACTTCAAGGGGATTAACCTCAAAGTCAACAACGTCTCGATCTCATCCATCAACTGTAGTTGCTGAAGAAGATGAAGCCATGGAAAGTGACTCCCTTCTAACAGAGCGTCTAATGACAAAGTTTACAGATGAAGCTCTCTCTCATATCAAGGATGCATCTCTTGATCTTCATCTCAGTGAAGATCTTGCTATAACAACTAGGAGTGATGGGCTAATAACTACCAGATCAAATTGGTATGAATGTCCTGTATATGAAGGTGCACCTGGTAGTACTTTGAGGGCCCCAGTACTTTATGTAACGCTTCCTGCAGGACCAAAAGGTGCCCACCACTGGATACAGCGACGTGTTGCTATCTATCTAAGTCGAAACTGAAGTTAACTAACTGGCAGAAAACAAAGGTATACAGCACTACAAGAAAGCATTAATCCATCCCAAACTCTCCTTTCCTATCCGGTACTTTGATTTCTAACTTGCTCAGGCAGTTTGCTCTCTCACATATTTGAATGTTAGCGAGGTGACAGGAAGTCTCTAAACAGAGTCACATAATTGGATACTTACCAGCCAATTGGTTTTGGAATATCATTGGAAGGAGAAAGGATTAATGAGGTAGAAGCATTTGAATATTTAGGAACTATGATCTCTAATACAGGGTCTTCAGAATTTGAGTTTAATGAAAGATTGAAAAAAGCAAATCAGACAATGGCTAAGTTAAGTTTAATTTGGAGATCAAATACCCTGAAATTACATATAAAAATTAACCTATATATCAGTTAAGTGAGATCACTGCTACTGTATGGAGATGAGTCGTGGTATGACAATGAAACTATATCCAACAGATTTTGTAGATTTGAGAGCAAAGCCCTCAGAAGAATATTGGGAATTGAATGGCAGGACAGGATTAGAAACTAAACTATAGGAGAGATTGCTGAAATGCCATGTGTAGATGAGATCATGGTGGGGGGTAGATGGAAATGGTTTGGGCATGCTCTTCACACTCCCCAGAGATATTACTTCACCAAACTTTCAATTGGGCTCCACAAAGCACAAGAAGGGTTGGAAATCCCAGACCTACATGGCTGAGGACTATGAAGCATGAAGTAGGTGGTGATGAATGGGGAAGTATTGATTTGAAAGCTCAAGATAGAGATGACTGGTGAAATCTAACTGAGGCCCTTTACATCAATAAACGTAGGAGGAGATGATGCTGATGATATTTCCTAAAAAAAAAAAAATTCCACCCTGTGTTGAAGAGGTACAGTGCTTTAGAAATCTAGGAGAACATTAAGGGCTAGATTGTCAGAATTCTCTTAGATGAGAAACTACCTGGGAAATAGTTTAGTTTTTATCTCTTTTTCAGAACGAAGTTTCTTTCCTTTTAACTCTTTGGACTGTAAACTTTTCTTGATCATATCCTTTCTTTTTCCATTCCTTCTGATTCATCATTAATAGATACTTAAAATTAGAAACTAGGATTTGAAAACCTTCCTTCAAATATTCAGCACTATACTCAATTTTTTTTAATGAGGCTCATTAGCACTGACTCGCAGCGGTGCCCTTTTAGCTCGTAAAAGTTTCCTGCTATTTGATTGTTTAGAATTAGCTTTTCCAACCAATCAGCGATCAGGAAACTTTTCCGAGCTAAAAGGGCACCCCTGCGAGTCTGTGCAAATCTGCCTCATTAAAAAGAATTGACTACAGGCCATATGACCTAAATCCTGTTGTCCATCAACTTATCCTTTAATTTTTTTAGGTATAATTCCAAGAAAGGCTTCACTTTTGCAATACCTGCTTATGATATCACAAATGCAATAACCAATGGTGGGGAAACGAATTAGAACTGTTTGGTTTTCCCTGCATTAAGCTGTATTTAATCTGCATTGTTACTTGGCTTTTGTATTGAGGAGGTATCTCCAAAAGTAGGCCACTCAAGAAGATCAATAACATAAGTTAAGGGCTTTCCACACGAGGGGCAAATGCATGGCAGGCAGACACAATAACTAATTTTGTTGTATGGGTGACGATCGCAAGTGTAGGTGACGTCATAGACGAGGAAACAAAGGGCAAACCATCGAAGTGCTCGTTGTTGAAGCACTGCATAAATGCCTGTCTATTGTCAGACGCAATTCTGACTGCACTCTGCCCTCTGCTCGCTGTCTGGCCTATGTCATAGGTTCGCCTGCCTATGCCTACCGACTGCCTTGGACTGTTTGATCTAGTAACACTGTTTCAAAGCAAAAGAATTCGGGCAAATCAGAGTGGCCGCCCTTCATTTGCCTTCTGTGTGGAAGGGGCTTTACTCTTTAAAGGCCAATGAACCGAGGAAGTCTCAGCTTTCATAGTACAGTGAGTCATATGTATATATTGGGAAATTTTATTTAAGCAGGACACTGACATGCAAGAAGCAAATAAAGAATATAATTGGGAGGAACTAAAGACCAACTGAGAATGGTAGATTAGGAACCAATGAATATAAGGTAAACATGATGAAAAGGATTGAATAGCAAAAACTACAAAGGATAAAATGAATTTACATACACTGTAACTTAGAAATAGAATAAAGAGGACATTCATACACTGTAGGATGACTGGAAAAAAAGACTGAATAATATGAACCCTTTGATGCATTAGTACCATGGATAGGGTTGTTAGATATTATTGAATTTTCTTAATTTATGTTTGATTTATTTAATGAATGATTGGGGTGAAACATTTGAGCATCCTTGTGTTATAGAAGTAGCCAACCAATTTCATGCATAAATACTACTAAAGTATACAGCCATGTCAGAATAAACATAGAAGTGCAAAGATTTTATTAATGTAATGATATTTTTGTCTGGCCATAAACATTTATAATGTAGTTCAGTCAGTAAAACTTATAATTAAGAAAAATGTAATTCTTAATTAAAATTAATAAATAGAAAAACAGTAATATGAACTAATTTTTAAAAAATATATATTATTTCTTTGTTTATTTAGAAACAAAACTGTGGCCTCTATCATGTCTGTTCACCTGGAACATGCGAGTTGGACTAGATCTTCATTTCCACTGAAAGGGAAAGACTGCATGGTAAGTTTCGGTGAATCCCCTAATAGAGATCTAGCTAAAATTAGTGCATGGTACAAATTATGGGGTATGAAGTTGAGTCCTAACAAAACTCAAAATATGATTGTAAGTAGGTCAGGCATAGTGGCTCCTTAACATCTGGATCTCAGTATTGATAATGTTTCTTTAACTTTGTATGACTTAAAATCTTAGGTGTGATTCTCGACAGCAAATTTACTTTTGAGAAACACATTAGGTCTGTGTCATCTTCAATTGCCCAAAAATAGGCTTATTGAGAAAGTCTTTCAAGATTTTCGGTGATCAATCTATTTTGAAGAAATGTTTTAATTCTTTCATTCTACCTTGTTTTGAGTATTGTTCTCCTGTGTGGTCTTCAGTGTCTTCCTGATGGAAGTTCCCTTCGGCTGCTTCCTACTGTATAATATTTCAGCGATTGATATTACAAGAGAATTACCGTCGGATATCATGGGGTTCCAACCCCTGGAACGACTATCCGAAGATATCGTGTATAATCAGGGACGTATCTGTAGATAACCATAGATATCTGCACCCCCAATAGGCTTTACCCAGTCTAATCCACTAAGGGGAAGGATGAGTGAGGAGCTGTTACATATCCTATCACCTTTCGTTGCTCCCATACGTCTCTGGACGCGTTTTATATCTTGCATACTGTACAATAGAAATATAGAAAAGAATGAACAAAGAAATTAACAATACTTATTGGATGTTTAATACATCTTGTATGATTTCACGCATAGGTTGCAGCATGTGAAAATCTGGGTTCCTGCAAAACAGGATGAAACATCACCTGTGTAAACTTCAGTTTCAAATGCAATGTATCTGCACTATCTTTAGTGTACCACTATTTCATATATATTACAAAGAGCATAAATTGAAGTTTATGTCATGTAGCATAGTCCCAGTAATTTTCAAAGGTCTTAGATGACTTCCGACTGTTCATAGCGTAGTACAAGCGTATCTTGGGGATATATATAACTTGTATTGATATATTCATGTGATTAAAATGTACCTCTTAAAGCACTCCAGGGTTTTTATGTACCCCCGTTATATGTAGATTAAATGTTATGTATATTATGTTATAGGACTTGGGAGGAACTTCATCGTTTTTACATGTTAAATGTTAATGTTAAGATTAAAACATTGTATTGATTTGTCGTGTTCTGGAACCAAAGCTTCTGGTTATTTCTTATAACTTATTCTACGTCGCCACTCATCAGGCGTGTGTATTTTCACAAACTTAAAGAAAACAGTTCCAGGAGTCATATACATAAATAGGGCAGAAAAGGAGTTAAGGAGAGACTTGTTTTGTTTTTCTCTGAGTTGGCTTTGCTCTTGCAGAGAAATATCTTAAGACACCAGCTGTGATACTGGTAAATGTCTTCCATTATTTCAACACTGCTGATATACTTCTTGACCTTTTTTCTAACCATGACCCTTACTAGATTCGGACTAAAAAATATGGACATTTTATAAGAAAATCTCATATATCTTGTATAATTTTAGTCGAAGAGCGAAAAAATGCGATGACCACATTCATACCCATAAAATGATTCTATGCTGCAGTCTAACACAAAATCTGACACCGTCAAATTCTTGACCTTTTTCCTGACCCCGGCCCTGACTAGATTCGGACTCAAAAATATGGAAATTTTTCAAGAAAATCTCATATATCTTCTATAATTTTAGTCAGAGAGCGCAAATATACGATGACCACATATATACCCATAAAATGACACTATGCTGAATTTTAACACAAAATCTGACACCGTCAAATTCTTGACCTTTCTTCTGACCCCGGCCCCACTAGATTCGGATTAAAATATATGGACATTTTTCAAGAAAATCTCATATATTTTCTGTAATTGGTCAACAAATTTTGAAAAGTTGTGTGCCTCTTAAGTGAGATTAGTTGATTCTTATGTATTTTCATTCAATGAATCGAAATATCTCGTTGAAAAATGTGTATTGGCTACAGGTTCAAAGATATGAGTCATCCAGTATTTGATTAATTTATTTTAATATACAGTATATGTCATTATGTTTTAAACTCTAATCCATATCTACTCTCTGCCTTTTTGCTTGACGCTTATAATAGGTTGAAGAGTCGTCTCTTGTCAGTGTCCAGCAATAGTCTGCAAGCATTGTTGTGTTCCATTTACCCTGGTACCTCTTTTCCATGATTGAAATATCTTGATGAAATCTTTCACTAACTGCTCCACAGTTTGCTGGGAAAAAGGCTAAATGTGAATCCAAAAAGTGGATTTTAAGTGACATGTTACATCCCATGATCTTGTCAGCCTTGATGAGGTTTTCCACCAATTCTTCATAGTTTCTCTCCCTTTTGTTTCCGAAAAATCCCTTTGCAACTAACTTGAATGCCTTCCAAGCAGCTTTCTCCTCCCCATGAAGAGCTGATTCAAATTCATCGTCTTTAAGAAGCTCTCGAATCTGAGGACCAATGAAAACTCCCTCTTTTATCTTTGCATCACTCAACGAAGGGAATTTTGATGTTAAATACTTGAATCCTTGACCAGATTTGTCCATAGCTTTTACAAAGTTTTTCATGAGCCCCAGTTTGATGTGCAAAGGTGGTAGCAAAACCTTGTTTGCTTTAATGAGAAGCGGATGTTGAACATTTTTCATTCCAGGCTCCAATGATTGACGAGGTGGCCACTCTTTCCTTATATAGTGGGAATCTCTTGCCCGGCTGTCCCATTCACACAGAAAGCAGCAGTACTTGGTGTATCCACCCTGCAACCCTGCCACAATAGCAACAACTTTTAAATCGCCACAGAACTGCCACTGATGTTCATCATATTTTATGCACTGCAACATATGCTTTATATCCTCATAAGTTTCTTTCATGTAGGGTGCATAGCCCACGGGAACTGATGGTTTACTATTGCCGTTATGCAACAAAACACCTTTCAGGCTTGTTTTTGATGAATTTATGAACAGCCTCCACTGTCTGTGTTCATATTTGATGCCTAGTGCTTCCATCAGACCATTAATATTGTTGCATGTCACTAAATCACCTTCCATTACAAAAAAAATCTTAGAAGTGCTCCTGACGGTTCCGAAATTTTGAAATGTTCACGTCAGGTGCTGTTAGAAACCAAAAATTAATTATAGAGGTACGAGTTGCAAAAGAAATGGAAAGCAAAACTGTTTCCTTATAAGGAGTACAGTTAACGTAAATAATTGTCCGACGGTGGGGAATAGCCGTTCGGTCATTAGCTTGACTCGAAGCTTTACCTATTTTTCTTAATAAATTAAAAGTAAATAACTTAATGCTACTTAGTATAGTAACTATTAGCATTAATGATCAGTAAAATAAATAATAAAATCAAACTTATGAATTAAATGATTTAAATTAGTAATTGCCTAATAGGCCTTAAGTTCGCGCGTGCGTAATATGTACCTGTCAAGTAAATTACCTCGAAGGTTACCACAGCCACGGCGAACAGTTCCAATAAAAAGTACTCAGTGGAAAGGCCGCCATCTTCATAGAATATTAACGCTGAACAAAACTAAACGTTCGATCACCAAGACCACAATAATTTTGGAAACACTTCAACGTCTACCTTTGGGATAAGTGACCTTTATTATTCTGTATCTTAGGATATGTCTGGGGAAAAAGGTAATGTAAGGCAATATCACAAAGTTTTACTAGTGGATCTACTATTTGATGTAAGTTGTTTTGGTTTTTGAATAATTGTTTTGTTCATTAAATATTATAAGTAAGGTTGGAATTAAAATAAATTCCAACATAATTCCAAAATTGACGATGCATTCCATTTAATATTCCGTTCGGTTGAATAAGTAATTTTATAAAAACAGCTAACTGGCTAACCGTCGCTCGGTATTTCGAATGGTAACCAATATGGAACTCGTGCGACGTAATTAGTAACATATATTACGTATTATAATCTATTTCATATACATATATAATGTACTCGTTAACTAGTAAGCATCGATAACTTTAGGTGGGCTGTTATCTTTTAAATATTTGCAGGCTATTGATATTAAATCTTTTAATTTTATAAGTAATCATGTCTGATAAGGAAGAAGAGTTTGTTGACCCTATGAATATTATATCATCCTTGAGGAGGATGCGGGTAATACACAAACGGAAAATAACTATTTACTTAAGGAAGCTAACGGAGCCTCATGGTGATAATAGATAAACTTCTTCCTTTTGTAAGAGTCAAATAACCAAAACCCCAGCCAAAACCAAAACCAAAATGAAAACCAAACTAAACCCGAGACA
>NC_090738.1:3576587-3581587 GCF_036898095.1 Palaemon carinicauda | reverse complement strand
TAAATCCCCAAGGATTTTAGGATAAATTACAGGGATTTTGTGGTAAACACCCATAGGATTTGTAGTTAAATCCCCAGGCTTCATTAAGGTAGAAGTAGATAAAAAGGATCTACTTAAACCGAAGATCAAGGTCTGCAATATTGATGAAAATGAAGATGATATAATTGCCAGTATAATGGAGAAGAATGAATGGTTGAATGATATACGTGAAAATGAAGAAGACTTTAAATTGATCAGGAAGTTTAAATCAAGACAAAGCGGTAAATTACACGTCATTATAAAGTGTAGTCCAACTATCAGGAAAGTCTTCCGTAAAAGAGATGATAGAGTATATACCACGCTTGGAGGATGCTGTAAAATCTATGATTCCTACAATGTATTTCAGTGTTATAAATGCCAAGAATTTGGTCATACTGCTGAAAATTGTAGCAAGACTCAGGTATGTGCCAAGTGTAGCCAGGATCATCGAACCACGGATTGTAATGTAAATACGTTTAAAGTGTCATAACTGCACAATGAGGAATTACAATGATACGAATCATAGGACATATGATGATAACTGTAAGGTATACAAGGAGGAGCTTACCAGGATAAAAAATAGAACCGATCATGGAGTCTAGCCCATTGGTTAAGTGTGGTCTGATAAATATTCAATCGGTGGGGAATAAAACCTTAGAGATTAGAAATCTTATTAACGAGATGGAATTAGATTTATGCTTATTAACGGAAACTTGGTTGCAGGGAAATATTAGTGATAACTCAAAGATTCAGGAGATGACGCCGTGTACTCATGATTTCTATCACGTACCAAGAAAGGACAAAACTGGAGGAGGAGTGGGTGTCTTTGTGTCGAAAACTTTCTCTAGGGTTTCTATCATGAATGAAATGGTATTTGAAACGTTTGAATATATCTGTTTAAAACTGACAAGAAACAATAAGGTATTGAATATAATATCATTATATAGACCACCAGCGAGTAATATGACTAAATTCATTGAAGAATTTAGTATTCTTGTGGGTGTGGTGGACGATATTAAAAATACATTAATTGGTGGAGACTTCAACTGTTGGGTAGATGATGAAAATGATAATAAGGCTAAAGAACTCAGGGAAGTATTTGAGATGTTTAATTTAATAAACAGTGTTTTGGTATCAACGTCAGTAGGTGGTCATACACTCGACTTGGTCATATGTGGAAAAGACTCAGACCTAATAAAAAACCTTGAAGTGGAACCAGACTTTGAGATCTCAAAAACACATAAAACTCATCACCTTTAATGTTAATATAAATTGCACCAGAGTATTGAAAAAATGGATCGCATATAGGGAACGGGAAAATTTTGATGCTGAGAATTTTATTGAAGCTAGTGTAGCGCAAATGTCTTGTGTGAACACACAATGTGAACATATGGTAGACATAGAATGTGTTGGGTGCTATACCAAGAAATACAACGACAATTTTGGAAAAATGTACGATACCATGTGTCCCATAAAGAACAAACAAATAGTGGTACGCGAAAATGTTAGATGGTATAATAGTGAACTATTAAAGGCAAAAAGACACAGACGTAAGATGGAAGGTAGATGGAAAAGAGCCAAATCCTTACAAGCCAGAAATCTATATAATAAGGCCAGAAATGACTATAACATCCTGTTAGAAAAAACAAAAAGAAAATTCTACAACGGCGAATGTAAAAAAACTAATAACATGTAGGACTTTCATAAAAACCTTGATGATTTGATGGGATTAAAGAAAAAATATATCTTGCCTGACAATGTTTGTGCAGGAGAGTTTTGCTATATTCTTTAGTGAAAAAATTGATAAAATCTATAGAGGCTTCCCCCAAAATCACTTGGAGGGACAGTCAGCTATGCCAGTGAAAGAGGGAAAGAAGTTAATAAAATTTAGGGAGATAAATATGTGCGACTTGTTAAAGGTTATGAGAGAGATGAAGAATACATATTGTGGAAACGACCCTTTCCCAAACAGTTCAATAAGTGAAGCTCCAAACAAACAAGTCGTATATAATATTTACCTGAACATAATTAACCTAAGTATATCGCAATCCTGTTTTCCTAGCTGTGAAAAAACTGCGTTGATCAAACCAATTTACAAGGGGAAAGGTGATGTAAACGAGCTAAATTCATATAGGCCCATTTCAAATTTATCCTACATGTCAAAGCTTATTGAAAAAGTCATAAGTGAGCAATTGTGGGCGCATATTGACGAGTTACAGGTATTCCCGGAAAATCAATCGGCCTACAGAGCTAATCATTCTACAGAAACTACTTTGTGCTCAATAATGAATGATATGATAGGTCTTCTTGATGGGGGAAAGTGTGGAATTTTAATTATGTTAGATCTTAGTGCTGCTTTTGACCACTGTTGTGCACGAGTACTTACTTGACGACTTGAAGTCTATTGGAGTGACTCAGGAAGCACTGAAATTTTTGCGAAGTTACTTAGTGAACAGGAAGACTATTGTAGAAGTTTCTGGAAACCGATCCAATGAGAGAATTCTTATGAAGGGTGTACCACAGGGGTAGTGTCCTGGGCCCTATCTTGTTTAACATATATACTATCGAGCTATCACACATCTTGAAAAAACAAAAAGTGGGTTTTAAACTATATGCAGATGATACTCAGTTTTACCTCTCAATTTCAACAACACAAGATACAAAGAAGAAAATTGATGAGATAATGACTGAAATAAAAACATGGATGCAGAGGAAAAAGCTCAAATTAAATGATGATAAAACAGAATGTATGTTCTTTGGCACAAGGGTGGCTTTGAAGAATTACCAGTTAATTCAAAGTATAAAAATTGGTGATGCTGATGTTGGGATTGTGCCTGTTGTGAAAAATTTGGGTGTACTGATAGACTGTAATTTGTCAATGAAGGACCAAATTGTGAACACAGTGAAAGTGTGTAACTATCACCTGAGAAACATAGCATTTATTAGAAAATATTTAACAGAGGGCAGTACAAAAATTTTAGTGGTGAGTCATGTAATATCAAGGCTTGATTATTGCAATTCTCTGTACTACAAATTGCCCAATACACTACTAAGGAAGCTTCAAAATGTGCAAAACCGGGCGGCTAGACTGATAAAAGGCATTAAATTTCGGGAGAGAATAACTCCTGCACTGATCGATCTACATTGGTTACCTGTTAAGGCTAGGATTGAATTTAAAATTTGCTTGTTGACTCACAAAGCACTTACAGGTGATAAGCCAAAATATCTTCGTGATTGCTTGATCCCCTACCCTGAAGCTACCAGCGCCACTGTAAGAGTTAGACATGCAGATGACCCACATAGACTATTCGAAATTAGTGTGAATCATGCAATAGGAGGAAGAACGTTCAGTATGCTGCACCGAGACTCTTTAACGACCTTCCACTCGATGTCAAGAATAGCACAAATGTGGCTGCCTTCAAGAAAAACCTGAAGACTTATGTTTTTAGAAAGTGTTATAATAGTGACCTGAAAACTATTAAGCCTGAATACAAATGCTAGCGAAATAACTGATAACGATACAGAGCAAAATATTAACTGGAAAGGAATTATTTTTTTTTCATACACCAAGGCCCGCCTGAACAGACCTTTAGTGTTTGATGGAGGGCGAGAAATAAACCTCTAAAAGTAAAAGTAAGTAAGTAAGTTAAATTCCTGAAGATTCGGGGTTAATGCCCCGAGCATTTGGATTTAAAGCCCCAGGATTCGTGGTTAAATTCCCCCACAGAATTATGGGATGAATCGCCATGATTTTGGAGAAAATACCCCCCATAGAATTCGGGGATAAATCCTTCACGATTTTGTGGTAAATCAACAGGGTTTTTTTTATATATATCCTTGGATTTTGTGGTAAATCCCCCTAAGGATTTGGGGTTAAACCCCACGGTTTCGGGTGTGAGGTTTGTGTATCTTATCTGGGTTGGGAGTATGTTGACTTATTTTAAACGATCATTTGTCAAAGGAAATATTAACACCGAATTCTATGGGGGGTATTTTCTCCAAAATAATGGCGGATTCATCCCATAATTCTGTGGGGAATTTAACACGAATCCTGGGGCTTTAAATCCAAATGCTCGGGCATTAACCCCGAATCTTCAAGAATTTAACAATGAAGCCTGGGGATTTAACTACAAATCCTATGGGTGTTTACCACATGTGGATGTAGTTACGCGTAGTTACTCAAGTTGAGTCGTCCTGTTGGTCGCTAACCTTAGAAGAACTCTATCTTAACCAACAGATTTTGCGAATACAAAAAACATTGTTGACCTCATCCACATGTAACTGGCAAAATCTATTTTTAAAAATCATGTTTTTTCATAATCAAAGTTATTTAAAACTTCAGATTTATGTTCATCTAAATGTCTTTATTTTAAAATAGCCTTATGAAAATGGGCTAAAGAATGACACCTTAATTTTCCCATTTAATTTATTACCTCCACCAACGGTGTTGGGAGGCGTGCTATGTTTTTACACCCTGTGTGTTTGTTTGTTTGTGCACAGCTTCCTGTCCACAATTTAATCGTAGCGTAATGAAACTTGCAGGGATTAACAGTTATGTAAAAAGCTGGAAATTGTTAAATTTTGTAAGGTCAAGGTTAAAGGTCAAGGTCATGGTCAAGCAAAATTTCCAATTCACGTAATCAGCCATAAATTTGGACATCGTTGTCACAGAGACTTCAAACTTGGTTTATATTTCAGTGTATGAAATCCACTCCAATTAATACATAAGGCTCAAGGTCAAGGTCGAGCAAAAGGTCAAGGAATTAGCTGCCCAGCGGAGGTCTGCACTCACTGAGTGCCCCTCTAGTTCTCTAATGTTCACATTAACCTTTTTTATTCATTGATAAGGTCAACTAACGTCGTCTGTACTTTTATTATTTCGGACATTTCCTTCTATTTTCGTTTAGTGCAATTGTTGCTTATTTAGCTAATTCCCTTGCATTTATTAGGATAATTAACATAAGAGTATAATAACAAACAAA
>NC_090738.1:3569087-3571587 GCF_036898095.1 Palaemon carinicauda | reverse complement strand
CTAACTCTTTGTTAATTTGCAATTATTGATAAGTTAGATGGAAGGCAGGTTGAACATACATACACCCTGCCTTCTGTGGCTCACAGCAGGAAGGTTGACATACATACACCCTGCCTTCTGTGGCTCACAGCAGGAAGGTTGACATACATACACCCTGCCTTCTGTGGCTCACAGCAGGAAGGTTGACATACATACACCCTGCCTTCTGTGGCTCACAGCAGGAAGGTTGACATACATACACCCTGCCTTCTGTGGCTCACAGTAGGAAGGTTGTACACACACCCTGCCTTCTGTGGCTCACAGCAGGAAGGTTGACATACATACACCCTGCCTTCTGTGGCTCACAGCAGGAAGGTTGACATACATACACCCTGCCTTCTGTGGCTCACAGCAGGAAGGTTGACATACATACACCCTGCCTTCTGTGGCTCATAGCAGGAAGGTTGACATTCATACACCCTGCCTTCTGTGGCTCACAGTAGGAACTATGACAGTCATGCTGCATATAAGCTGATCTCATTTTTGTTTTTGAGTTGAGTTGTTTTAACACACACTCTCTCTCTCTCTCTCTCTCTCTCTCTCTCTCTCTCTCTCTCTCTCTCTCTCTCTCTCTCCTCTCTCTCTCTCTCTCTCTCTATCCTCTGTAAGTGTTATCATCCTACAGGGAAAATAAAGGATTTTATGAATAAAAATGTGAAAATCGGAGCTAGCGACTTAAAAAGTTATTTGGTGACCAGTGAGAAACTACTGTCTTGAATTGAAATTCGCTCTGTGATTATGTTTGTTTATCCACCTGGAACAAGCACAACAAAGTTTTATCAAAATCGAACAGTAAATAAGCACACAGCAAGAAAAAAAACGAGCAATAACTTTAGTGAAAGCCCGGCTGGTGATGGAGGGATACCTAGAAATAAATATTCACCAAAAATTAAAATATCGATTTAGGGAAAAAAACCTTCTGTGTTTTTGTAGGCATTATGTCACATGATGGCATAAAACATCTAAATATTATATTACTTAAGGCATAAGATCAGGACAAGCAAAGAAAATACACCCCTCTCCCGAAAAAGAAAAAACGAGAAATTACGATTTTTGTCTGATGAAAAAAATATTGGATATAAAATCAGTCACCCCTAAGCCCATTTTCTTTGATGTCACTGATATGAGAAAACGACTTTGAACAGTTTTTAAGGGGTAAACTATAAAAATTAGACAATTACTAATGATATTTCGTATTTTTACTATTAACATAAGGGGGGCGTTGATGACAAGGGGGGGGGGGCATTATAGAGCTGGAGATGAATTCTACACATATCACGGCCTTCTGATAGGCAAAAGGAAGACTTTTAGCAAAGAAAAAAAATTGGCAAAAAATCACCCTTGTAAGGTGGAGACAACCCTTAATTAAAGTAGCCAATGAACACTGCTACTGAAAAAAAAAGCTATGGTAATTAACATTTAATAGAAATGGTGAAACTAATATATTTTCAAAAAGCTTACAAACAGTTTGACTGAACAGAATCGAGCATTTTCAAGGTTGTAAAAGATGCTAAAAAGTCTCCCGTTCCAAAGAGGGGTTGCAAGTTTTGATGTGCATTCTAGAGTTTATTGCTCCCAGACCCCCCGAGTGGTGTTATGGGTTTTGACCAAATTCATTCATATAAGTAATTACAAAGCAAGGTCGTTTACAGTAGGCCAGTGCTTTCATTTATGTGGGTTGTGTGGTAAATTGTTCAATTAGCGCTTTTTGTCATTGCTTGAAAAATCATTAGATTAATGTATAGTCAGAATAGAAATTGAGAGTAGGTTGCGAGAGAGAGAGAGAGAGAGGAGAGAGAGGAGAGAGAGAGGAGAGAGAGAGAGGAGAGAGAGAGAGAGGAAGAGAGAGAGAGAGAGAGAGGAGTGAGAGTCAACTAGATTTCGTCTTTCACCAAGTGTACTTAGACACCTCGAAGTATTTGACGAGAGTAGCGAAGATCAATTTAATGACTCTATTTTTGCTTTATATTTGTCTGATATTAAAGCAATAGGATTTTAAGGACTTTCTAAAGGATAATGGGTGGGTTCCTGGATCCTATAACTGCCTACAGGACACCCTTGTGCTATCTTTGGTGTTCTCTCCGCAAAATAAGTTTGCGGGCACTTTATCAAATTATAGATAGGTACCGAGTTTCTTAAATGGTCTCTTCACCGACAATCTCCCAATTTTTCCCCATATCTCATTTTCTTCCTCCACGATTAATTGTACCAACTTTTACCCATATTTTATTCATTTTCTTTATATTATATTATCCATCTTCATAATGTGATTCATCTGGATTCAGTTTATGAATTCGAAATTTTGATTATTTTTGGAGTTGTCGTCGGCGAAAAGGCCGTTACCAAAATGGTCTCTTCACCGACAGTATCCATATTTTCCTATATCTTATTTTATTCTTCCACATTTATTTGTACTATATTTTATTAAATTTATGTATGTTTTATGATTAATATACATAAT
>NC_090738.1:3541587-3561587 GCF_036898095.1 Palaemon carinicauda | reverse complement strand
ATCAATTACTGTATGAGTAACTCTCTCTCTCTCTCTCTCTCTCTCTCTCTCTCTCTCTCTCTCATCTCTCTCTCTCTCTCTCTCTCCAATTATTACTACTACTACTACTACTACTACTACTACTACTACTACTACTACTACTACTACTACTACTACTACTACTACTACTATAAGAAAGCTATAAGGATTTCAAAGGGTACTGAATATCATAATTTATTATATCTTGATGTTAACAACCTAAAATAGAGATTGTGACTATAGGAACTTGAACAGTTATGCTCATTACTAAACCTAAAATAAACATTACAAACAGTAAACAGTAATGCTTACAGTGCACCCTATGTGAGGCAGCCAAGGCCCCAAACTCCTACGAGGAGGCGTTCTTTCAAGTGGACTTTTTCTCATTTTATAATCTCGAAATACTGTACTTTCAAGTAGGTACTTGAAGTTAAACTAAAAAATGCTCTCTCTCTCTCTCTCTCTCTCTCTCTCTCTCTCTCTCTCTCTCTCTCTCTCTCTCTCTCTCTCTCTCTCTCTCTCTCTCTCTCTCTCTCAATGCAAAATATTTTTCGTGTTATGACTTCGATAGACAGTAAGGAAGACAACGAACATTTTACTAATGAAGAAATCTATGATAATGAACATTTAATAAAAATGTTGAAATTAATATATTTTTTAAAATCTCACGAAAAGATTTAACTAAGCCGAGATATTTGTGTCATTAAAAAAGAAAAAAAAATACATTTTTGATGGTTGCTAAAGATGCTGAAAAGTCTCCCGTGGCATTAAAGGAGTTGTACCTTTTTGCACCAGACTGCAAAGAGTGGTTGCAAGTTTTGATGTGCATTCAGACTTTCATTGCTCCCAGATCACACAGTGTTATGGGTTTTGACCAAATTTGTTTATATAAGTACTTATAAGGCAATATCTCTCTCTCTCTCCTCTCTCTCTCTCTCTCTCTCTCTCTCTCTCTCTCTCTCTCTCTCTACGCCTTCAAGAGACTTGATTTACATTCAATTAGATTAATTTATAGTCAGAATAGAGATGGAGAGTAGGTTGTGTATCTAAAACGAGAGAGAGAGAGAGAGAGAGAGAGAGAGAGAGAGAGAGAGAGGAGAGAGAGAGAGAGAGAGAAGATGGAGAGTAGGTTGTGTATCTAAAACGAGAGAGAGAGAGAGAGAGAGAGAGAGAGAGAGAGAGAGAGAGAGAGAGAGAGAGAGAGAGAGAGAGAGAGAGAGCAGCTTTATAGTCATATCTTCATGGAAGAAAAGGGCTAGGTAAAATCATTGTTACTTTGTGAAGTTATTTTCCTCAACACACACAGTGATATGTTATTTTTTCAAAACATTTCGTTGTTATACTTATGATTTGAGCTCAAAAATAAATTCTTGGACCTTTTAACATCTTGATTTTTGTTTCAGACATTGCTCGACATAACCAGCCCAAATAACAGGACCATAAAAGGGTGCTGGGCGCTGTCTGATCGGTCCTGGAGCCACTTAGTATCAGCTGGCGTTAGGAAGAGACTGTTCAAAATATTAATAGTAAGTATTTTGATGACTAAAGTTTTAATATATTCATTTGTATTTATAAGGTATCTTTTCCTGGTAAATTGATTTATAAACTATCAAAACACTTCCACTGTCTTGGGTTAGAGTTCTCTTGCTTGAAGGTATACTAGGGCACACTATTCTATCTTATTTCTCTTCCTCTTGTTTGGTTCAAGTTTATATATTTTATAAAGGAGATATTTATTTTAATGTTTCTCTTCTTGAAGAATTTGTTTTTTCCTTGTTTCCTTTCTTCACTGGGTTTATTTTAGGGAAATAATTGACTGGAAGCTCTACGAATTTGACATACTGATCAGGGTTTATTTTAGGGAAATAATTGACTCGAAGCTCTCAGAATTTGACATACTGATCAGGGTTTATTTTAGGGAAATAATTGACTGGAAGCTCTCCGAATTTGACATACTGATCAGGGTTCATTTTAGGGAAATAATTGACTGGAAGCTCTCAGAATTTGACATACTGATCAGGGTTTATTTTAGGGAAATAATTGACTCGAAGCTCTCAGAATTTGACATACTGATCAGGGTTTATTTTAGGGAAATAATTGACTGGAAGCTCTCCGAATTTGACATACTGATCAGGGTTTATTTTAGGGAAATAATTGACTGGAAGCTCTCCGAATTTGACATACTGATCAGGGTTTATTTTAGGGAAATAATTGACTGGAAGCTCTCCGAATTTGACATACTGATCAGGGTTTATTTTAGGGAAATAATTGACTCGAAGCTCTCAGAATTTGACATACTGATCAGGGTTTATTTTAGGGAAATAATTGACTGGAAGCTCTCCGAATTTGACATACTGATCAGGGTTTATTTTAGGGAAATAATTGACTCGAAGCTCTCAGAATTTGACATACCAATCAGGGTTTATTTTAGGGAAATAATTGACTCGAAGGTCTCAGAATTTGACATACTGATCAGGGTTTATTTTAGGGAAATAATTGACTGGAAGCTCTCCGAATTTGACATGCTGATCAGGGTTTATTTTAGGGAAATAATTGACTCGAAGCTCTCAGAATTTGACATACTGATCAGGGTTTATTTTAGGGAAATAATTGACTGGAAGCTCTCCGAATTTGACATACTAATCAGGGTTTATTTTAGGGAAATAATTGACTCAAAACTCTCCGAATTTGACATACTGATCAGGGTTTATTTTAGGGAAATAATTGACTCAAAACTCTCCGAATTTGACATACTGATCAGGGTTTATTTAAGGGAAATAATTGACTCGAAGCTCTACGAATTTGACATACTGATCAGGGTTTATTTTAGGGAAATAATTGACTGGGAGCTCTCCGAATTTGACATACTGATCAGGGTTTATTTTAGGGAAACAATTGACTGGAAGCTCTCAGAATTTGACATACTGATCAGGGTTTATTTTAGGGAAATAATTGACTCGAAGCTCTCAGAATTTGACATACTGATCAGGGTTTATTTTAGGGAAATAATTGACTGGAAGCTCTCAGAATTTGACATACTGATCAGGGTTTATTTTAGGGAAATAATTGACTCGAAGCTCTCCGAATTTGACATACTGATCAGGGTTTATTTTAGGGAAGTAATTGACTCAAAACTCTCCGAATTTGACATACTGATCAGGGTTTATTTTAGGGAAATAATTGACTGGAAGCTCTCCGAATTTGACATACTGATCAGGGTTTATTTTAGGGAAATAATTGACTCGAACCTCTCAGAATTTGACATACTGATCAGGGTTTATTTTAGGGAAATAATTGACTGAAAGCTCTCAGAATTTGACATACTGATCAGGGTTTATTTTAGGGAAATAATTGACTCGAAGCTCTCCGAATTTGACATACTGATCAGGGTTTATTTTAGGGAAGTAATTGACTCAAAACTCTCCGAATTTGACATACTGATCAGGGTTTATTTTAGGGAAATAATTGACTGGAAGCTCTCCGAATTTGACATACTGATCAGGGTTTATTTTAGGGAAATAATTGACTGGAAGCTCTCCGAAGTTGACATACTGATCAGGGTTTATTGTAGGGAAATAATTGACTCGAAGCTCTCAGAATTTGACATACTGATCAGGGTTTATTTTAGGGAAATAATTGACTGAAAGCTCTCAGAATTTGACATACTGATCAGGGTTTATTTTAGGGAAATACTTGACTCAAAGCTCTCAGAATTTGACATACTGATCAGGGTTTATTTTAGGGAAATAATTGACTCAAAGCTCTCAGAATTTGACATACTGATCAGGGTTTACTTCAGGGAAATAATTGACTCGAAGCTCTACGAATTTGACATACTGATCAGGGTTTATTTTAGGGAAATAATTGACTGGAAGCTCTCCGAATTTGACATACTGATCAGGGTTTATTTTAGGGAAACAATTGACTGGAAGCTCTCAGAATTTGACATACTGATCAGGGTTTATTTTAGGGAAATAATTGACTGAAAGCTCTCAGAATTTGACATACTGATCAGGGTTTATTTTAGGGAAATAATTGACTGGAAGCTCTCAGAATTTGACATACTGATCAGGGTTTATTTTAGGGAAATAATTGACTCGAAGCTCTCCGAATTTGACATACTGATCAGGGTTTATTTTAGGGAAGTAATTGACTCAAAACTCTCCGAATTTGACATACTGATCAGGGTTTATTTTAGGGAAATAATTGACTGGAAGCTCTCCGAATTTGACATACTGATCAGGGTTTATTTTAGGGAAATAATTGACTGGAAGCTCTCCGAAGTTGACATACTGATCAGGGTTTATTGTAGGGAAATAATTGACTCGAAGCTCTCAGAATTTGACATACTGATCAGGGTTTATTTTAGGGAAATAATTGACTGGAAGCTCTCAGAATTTGACATACTGATCAGGGTTTATTTTAGGGAAATACTTGACTCAAAGCTCTCAGAATTTGACATACTGATCAGGGTTTATTTTAGGGAAATAATTGACTGAAAGCTCTCCGAATTTGACATACTGATCAGGGTTTATTTTAGGGAAATAATTGACTCAAAACACTCAGAATTTGACATACTGATCAGGGTTTATTTTAGGGAAATAATTGACTGAAAGCTCTCCGAATTTGACATACTGATCAGGGTTTATTTTAGGGAAATAATTGACTGGAAGCTCTCCGAATTTGACATACTGATCAGGGTTTATTTTAGGGAAATAATTGACTGGAAGCTCTCCGAATTTGACATATTGATCAGGGTTTATTTTAGGGAAATAATTGACTGGAAGCTCTCCGAATTTGACATACTGATCAGGGTTTATTTTAGGGAAATAATTGACTCAAAACTCTCAGAATTTGACATACTGATCAGGGTTTATTTTAGGGAAATAATTGACTGAAATCTCTCAGAATTTGACATACTGATCAGGGTTTATTTTAGGGAAATAATTGACTCGAAGCTCTAAGAATTTGACATACTGATCAGGGTTTATTTTAAGGAAATAATTGACTGGAAGCTCTCCAAATTTGACATTCCGATCAGGGTTTATTTTAGGGAAATAATTGACTCAAAACTCTCCGAATTTGACATACTGATTAGGGTTTATTTTAGGGAAATAATTGACTGGAAGCTCTCAGAATTTGACATACTGATCAGGGTTTATTTCAGGGAAATAATTGACTGGAAGCTCTCCGAATTTGACATACTGATCAGGGTTTAATTTTAGGGAAATAATTGACTTGAAGCTCTCAGAATTTGACATACTGATCAGGGTTTATTTTAGGGAAATAATTGACTCGAAGCTCTCCGAATTTGACATATTAATCAGGGTTTATTTTAGGGAAATAATTGATTCGAAGCTCTCAGAATTTGACATACTGATCAGGGTTTATTTTTCAATATTTAACTTAGCCGGTGATTATATAGCTGCAACTCTGTTGCTCGACAAACAACTCTACGGTAAAAACTCGCCTGTGATCGCTACACAGGTTGCGGGTGTGCCCAACAGCGCCATCTGTCGACCAGATACCCAGTTCTCAATGTAAACAAAGACTCAATTTTCTCTCTGTCGAGGTGTCGACAAGACGTACTTTACTCGCTGTTGCTAAACTGGAGTTTTTCACATCTAATTGGTGAAGTACTATATTCTAGTTTTGAGCTTTCGCTGTGCAGGGTTTCTCTTCACACAAATCCTTGAACTCTTTTTGATAACGGATTCTTTGTTGATGACTTTTTGATAGTTTTTTTGAATTTCCCTTGACCAATTCAAAATGTCTGACCCTTCACAAGTCCCCAATTTAGGAAGTGCAATGCTAGGGACTGTTCAAGGCGTCTTCCGAAGGCTTCTATCGACCCTCACATTGTTTGTTCCAATTGTCGGGATAAAACCTGTCAATTGGAAGATCGGTGTGAGGAGTGCGTTGGCCTTTCGGAATTCGATGAAATCGAATTCCGAAAAGTATACACGTAGGCTAGAGAGAGATAGAGTTAGGAGAAGTTCTTCTCGTTCTATTGATATATCCTCTCCTCATGCCCCACAACCTATTCCTTCCCCTGTAGTGGTTGCTCCTAACCCCCCTCCTGGCACTCAGGAACCATCGATGGCTGATATGATGTGTGCCATCCAGGCTCTGGGTGAGAGAGTTGAGTCCCTTGCTAGTGACCGTAATCAGCTCATGGCGGATGTGAAGGAGCTTAAGTGCCAAAGTGCAGTGGGAAGTGCTAAAGTGCCGAGTGATAGTGTTGTGGATAGTGTTGCGCCTGAGGGTTCGTGCCTGTCGTCCTCCTAGTCCGGGACCTCTTGCAAGCTCCCAAGTCCAGGGGAGAAGCAATGTCGTACGACGCATGGGTTCGAGAGGCTTTAATCAGCGAACAGACGTTCCCTCCGTGGTATCGGGCGTATCTACCCAAGATCGCTCCTACCTAACTAAGACGAGATAGCCCATTTATACCTCGTCTTCTGAAGGTGTTTCTCGCAAGAAACTTTGGACCAAGGTCTCGCGACCGTTAAAACGTAAGTCGGTCCCTTCAGCACAAGTCCAACGGCCCGGTTGTAGCCACTAGGTCAGTTCGGACTCGCTGCCGTCATCCGATGACTGCTCACCGCCTAAGAGAGGCAAAGCGGTACCGCTTCAGACAGTAACACCGTCTGTCGCCACACCTGCTCCCGTAGACCCTAAGTGGTCTCTACTGCAAGACATGCAGTCTAAACTTACGTTTCTGATGCAGGACTTTCGTGCGGAGAAGGTTGCTGCCGCACCAGCTAGTGCAGTACCTAGCCTACAACCCCCCACGCGATCGGTTGTGCGTCCTGTGGACGCTGAGGTAACCTTCTCATGCACACCAGTTGAGAGAGTTCCTCCACCCATGCGTTCCAGTGGGATCTGCCAGCCGCATGTTGACGTTAAGCGACGCACGGAGGTTGCCGTTGACGTTCTGGAGGTTCAACAACCGTCAGAGTTGCTTTGTTTTGACGCGGTGCGTCAACCTCCGCAACCCAGTGTGGTTTCCACTGCGCACCCACATCAGTCCAGACAGTCTGGAGTAGACGCTGTGCGTCCCCGCGCTGCCATGGTTGTTGCCAGCTCAGACTGGGCAGCAGTTCCATGACGTTGCGTCCGGCTCAGTCACGCATGCACCAGTGCGACCGGACTCAGCGAACCAGCCGTTACCCACTCCGTTGCCGTTTCCTCATCAGTTGTCGGATGAGGAACTTTCTGATGATGATGTTGCTGCACACATAGATGAACCACAATCAGATTTGGACGAGCCTAAGTCTACTCAACCCTCTTTGGACTTTAGAAAAGTTTTGGCCATTTTCAAAGAGCTGTTTTGGCCATTTTCAAAGAGCTGTTTCCGGACCAGTTTGTTTCTGTGGCTCCTCGTTCTCCGCCTTCAGAGTTTGTGTTAGGCATGCCGTCTACCACTCCTGCCTTTACTAGACTCGTCCTCGCACGCTCGTCCAAGAGAGCTTTGCGGGTGATAGGAGAATGGTTGCAGTCCAAGAAGAGTTTAGGGAAGACAGCCTTTGCGTTTCCCCCTGCTAGACTCTCTTCTAGATCGAGCGTCTGGTATGCCACGGGAGAAGTTCTCGGCTTGGGAGTTCCTGCCTCTGCCCAGGGCGACTTCTCAAGTCTTGTAGACTCTCCCCGCCGCCTTGCCATGAGACGCTCAAAGATATGTTGGTCATCTTCGGACCTGGACCACCTTTTGAAAGGTATCTTTAGGGCCTTCGAAGTTTTTAACTTCTTAGACTGGTGTCTATGAGCCCTAAGCAGAAAGATCTCTCCGACAGAGAAAGAGACTTCCTTGCTCATTATGTCCTGCATGGACAAGGCCGTACGTGATGGGTCTAATGAGCTTGCTGCATCATTTGTGTCCGGAGTCCTTAAAAAGCGTGAAAATCTCTGCTCATTCCTTTCAGCTGGAGTTACACCGTGCCAGAGATCTGAGCTTCTCTTTGCTCCTCTTTCCAAGTGCCTTTTTCCAGAAGCCCTGATTAAGGAAATAGCCGCTTCGTTGGTGCAGAAGGACACTCACGATCTTGTTGCGTCCTCCGCTCGCAAAGCTCCCCCTTTGCCTCCCTTGTCAGCTAGACCAAGGATGGACACTCCAGCGTCCCGTTTTATTCCGCCCTTTCGTGGCAGAGCCTCCAGCAGAGGAGGTGCTCGTGCCGAAGGGAAACGAGGAAAGAAGAAAGGATCCAAGTCCTATAAGGGCAGAGTCTGACTGCCCGCATCTTCAGACAGCAGTGGGAGCCAGACTCAAGAACTTCTGTCGGACCTGGGAGAAGAGAGGCACAGATGCACAATCTGTGAAGTTGCTCAGAGAAGGGTACAAGATCCCTTTTGTACGGAAACCCCCTCTAGCAACGTCTCCAATCGATATCTCTCCCAGGTACAGAGAGGAAGACAAGAGACGAGCCTTGAAACGGGAAGTGTCTCTTTTACTAGAGAAGGGAGCGGTGGTCAAAGTCTCGGACCTTCAATCTCCGGGATTCTACAACCGCCTCTTCTTGGTGTCAAAGAAGACAGGAGGGTGGAGGCCGGTGCTAGACGTCAGTGCTCTGAGACCACAAAGTCAGTCTTAGCAGCGGTCAGAAGGGAAGACTGGATGGTCTCATTAGACCTAAAGGACGCCTACTTCCACGTCCCCATCCACCCGGACTCCCAACCTTTTCTGAGATTCGTTTTCGAAAAGGTTGTCTACCAGTTTCAAGCCCTGTGCTTTGGCCTAAGCACAGCTCCTCTTGTGTTTACGAGGCTGATGAGGAATGTAGCCAAATTCCTCCATTTATCGGACATCCGAGCCTCCCTCTATTTGGACGACTGGCTTCTCAGAGCCTCTTCCAGTCGTCGCTGTCTGAAGGATCTAAAGTGGACTCTAGATCTGACCAAGGAATTGGGTCTCCTTGTCAATATGGAAAAGTCACAACTGGTCCCATCCCAAACTATAGTGTATTTAGGGATGGAGATTCACAGTCTAGCTTTTCGGGCTTTTCCGTCGGCCCCCAGAATAAGCCAAGCCCAGTTATGCATCCAGAACATGCTGAAGAAGGAACACTGCTCAGTCAGGCAGTGGATGAGTCTGGTAGGGACGCTATCATCCCTGGAACAATTTGTGTCATTAGGAAGACTACACCTCCGTCCTCTTCAATACCATCTAGCTTTTCACTGGAAAAAGGACAAGACGCTAGAAGCGGTCTTGATCCCCATTTCTGAAAAGATGAAGTCTTGCCTGACTTGGTGGAAGGACAGTATCAACTTAAGAGAGGGTCTTCCCCTGGATGTTCAGACTCCCAACCACGTTCTCTTCTCGGACGCATCGGACGTAGGCTGGGGCGCGACATTAGACGGTCGGGAATGTTCAGGACTGTGGAACTCGAGTCAAAGGATCATGCATATCAACTGCAAGGTGCTGCTGGGAGTACATCTGGCCTTGAAAAGCTTCAGGTCTCTCCTTCGAGGCAAAGTGGTGGAAGTGAACTTGGACAACACCACTGCCTTGGCGTACATCTCCAAGCAAGGAGGGACCCACTCACTGACGTTGTACGAGATCGCAAGGGACCTGCTCATCTGGTCAAAAGGTCAAAACATATCACTAGTAACGAGGTTCATCCAAGGCAACTTGAATGTCATGGCAGATTGTCTCAGTCGGAAAGGGCAAGTAATTCCAACGGAATGGACCCTCCACAAGGATGTATGCAAGAGACTTTGGGCCACTTGGGGCCAACTAACCATAGATCTCTTTGCAACCTCGATGACCAAGAGGCTCCCAATATATTGCTCACCAGTCCCGGACCTAGCAGCAATACATATAGATGCCTTTCTCCTAGATTGGTCGCATCTAGATCTATTCGCATTCCCACCGTTCAAGATTGTCAACAAGGTACTGCAGAAGTTCGCCTCTCACGAAAGGACAAGGTTGACGCTAGTTGCTCCCCTCTGGCCCGCGAGAAAATGGTTCACCGAGGTACTTCGATGGCTAGTAGACGTTCCCAGAAGTCTTCCTCTAAGGGTGGACCTTCTACGTCAGCCACACGTAAAGAAGGTACACCAAAGCCTCCACGCTCTTCGTCTGACTGCCTTCAGACTATCGAAAGACTCTCGAGAGCTAGAGGCTTTTTGAAGGAGGCAGCTAGTGCGATTGCTAGAGCAAGAAGAGCATCCACCCTTAGAGTCTACCAATCGAAGTGGGAAGTCTTCCGAAACTGGTGCAAGTCAGTATCTGTATCCTTGACCAGTACCTCTGTAGCTCAAATAGCTGACTTTCTCCTATACCTGAGAAAAGGACGATCCCTTTCAGCTCCCACTATCAAGGGCTACAGAAGCATGTTGGCATCGGTCTTCCGGCATAGAGGCTTAGATCTTTCCAACAATAAAGATCTTCAGGACCTCCTTAAGTCTTTTGAGACCACGAAGGAGCGTCGTTTGGTTACACCTGGTTGGAATTTAGACGTGGTACTAAGATTCCTCATGTCAGACAGGTTTGAGCCGCTACAATCAGCCTCCCTGAAAGATCTCACTTTAAAGACACTTTTCCTGGTATGCTTAGCCACAGCTAAAAGAGTCAGTGAGATTCATGCCTTCAACAAGAACATCGGATTTTCGTCAGAAAAAGCTACATGTTCGCTACAACTTGGTTTTCTAGCCAAAAATGAGCTGCCTTCTCGACCTTGGCCGAAATCGTTCGATATTCCCAGCTTATCGAATATGGTAGGCAATGAACTAGAAAGAGTCTTATGCCCTGTGAGAGCTCTTAAGTTCTATTTAAAGCGAACTAAACCTTTACGAGGCCAATCTGAAGCTTTATGGTGTTCAGTTAAGAAACCATCTTTGCCTATGTCAAAGAATGCTTTATCCTACTTTATCAGACTGTTAATACGAGAAGCTCATTCACATCTGAGTGAGGAAGACCAAGCATTGCTTAAGGTGAGGACACACGAAGTTAGAGCTGTCGCAACTTCCGTCGCCTTTAAGCAAAATAGATCTCTGCGAAGTATAATGGACGCAACCTATTGGAGAAGCAAGTCAGTGTTTACGTCTTTTTATCTAAAGGATGTCCAGTCTCTTTACGAGGACTGCTACACACTGGGACCATTCGTAGCAGCGAGTGCAGTAGTGGGTGAGGGCTCAACCACTACAATTCCCTAATTCCATACCCTTTTAATCTTTCTCTTGAAATGTTTTTATTGTTGTTTTTTGGGTTGTCCGGAAGGCTAAGAAGCCTTTCGCATCCTGGTTGATTTGGCGGGTGGTCAGTCATTTCTTGAGAGCGCCTAGATTAGGGGTTTTGATGAGGTCCTGTTGTATGGGTTGCAACCCTTGATACTTCAGATCCTAGGGGTCGATCAGCATCCTAAGAGGATCGCGAGGCTCCGTAAGGAAGACGTACTTAAAAGGCGGAGTAATTGTTCAAGTCGACTTCCTTACCAGGTACCTATTTATTTTGTTTTTGTTATTTTGATAACTTCTAAAATGAAATAAAAAACTCTTAGCTCATAAAAGTGTAAACATATATTACTGGTCTCTACCCACCATCCTGGGTGTGAATCAGCTATATAATCACCGGCTAAGTTAAATATTGAAAAATGTTATTTTGATTATAAAATAAATTTTTGAATATACTTACCCGGTGATTATAAATTAAATGACCCTCCCTTCCTCCCCAATAGAGACGCAGTGGGACGAGGAGAAAATTGAGTCTTTGTTTAGAGAACTGGGTATCTGGTCGACAGATGGCGCTGTTGGGCACACCCGCAACCTGTGTAGCGATCGCTGGCGAATTTTTACAGTAGAGTTGTCTGTCGAGCAACAGAGTTGCAGCTATATAATCACCGGGTAAGTATATTCAAAAATTTATTTTATAATCAAAATAACATTTTAGGGAAATAATTGACTGGAAGCTCTCAGAATTTGACATACTGATCAGGGTTTATTTTAGGGAAATAATTGACTGGAAGCTCTCCGAATTTAACATACTGATCAGGGTTTATTTTAGGGAAATAATTGACTGGAAGCTCTCCGAATTTGACATACTGATCAGGGTTTAATTTTAGGGAAATAATTGACTCGAAGCTCTAAGAATTTGACATACTGATCAGGGTTTATTTTAGGGAAATAATTGACAGGAAGCTCTCCGAATTTAACATACTGATCAGGGTTTATTTTAGGGAAATAATTGACTGGAAGCTCTCCGAATTTGACATACTGATCAGGGTTTATTTTAGGGAAATAATTAACTGGAAGCTCTCCGAATTTGACATACTGATCAGGGTTTATTTTAGGGAAATAATTGACTCGAAGCTCTCAGAATTTGACATGCTGATCAGGGTTCATTTTAGGGAAATAATTGACTGGAAGCTCTCCGAATTTGACATACTGATCAGGGTTTATTTTAGGGAAATAATTGACTCAAAACTCTCAGAATTTGACATACTGATCAGGGTTTATTTTAGGGAAATAATTGACTGGAAGCTCTCCGAATTTGACATACTGATCAGGGTTTATTTTAGGGAAATAATTGACTGGAAGCTCTCCGAATTTGACATACTGATCAGGGTTTATTTTAGGGAAATAATTGACTGAAAGCTCTCAGAATTTGACATACTGATCAGGGTTTCTTTTAGGGAAATAATTGACTGGGAGCTCTAAGAATTTGACATACTGATCAGGGTTTAATTTTAGGGAAATAATTGACTCGAAGCTCTCAGAATTTGACATACTGATCAGGGTTTATTTTAGGGAAGTAATTGACTCAAAACTCTCAGAATCTGCCATACTGATCAGGGTTTATTTAGGGAAATAATTGACTGGAAGCTCTCAGAATTTGACATACTGATCAGGGTTTATTTTAGGGAAATAATTGACTCAAAGCTCTCAGAATTTGACATACTGATCAGGGTTTAATTTAGGGAAATAATTGACTCAAAGCTCTCAGAA
The DNA here is from genome assembly GCF_036898095.1 of Palaemon carinicauda. Classification (NCBI taxonomy): domain Eukaryota; kingdom Metazoa; phylum Arthropoda; class Malacostraca; order Decapoda; family Palaemonidae; genus Palaemon; species Palaemon carinicauda. The sequence continues at coordinate 3,548,630 of NC_090738.1, read as the reverse complement.
TTTGACATACTGATCAGGGTTTATTTTAGGGAAATAATTGACTGGAAGCTCTCCGAATTTAACATACTGATCAGGGTTTATTTTAGGGAAATAATTGACTGGAAGCTCTCCGAATTTGACATACTGATCAGGGTTTATTTAAGGGAAATAATTGACTCAAAACTCTCCGAATTTGACATACTAATCAGGGTTTATTTTAAGGAAATAATTGACTGGAAGCTCTCCGAATTTTACATACTGATCAGGGTTTAATTTTAGGGGAATAATTGACTGGAAGCTCTCAGAATTTGACATACTGATCAGGGTTTATTTTAGGGAAATAATTGACTGGAAGCTCTCCGAATTTAACATACTGATCAGGGTTTATTTTAGGGAAATAATTGACTGGAAGCTCTCCGAATTTGACATACTGATCAGGGTTTATTTTAGGGAAATAATTGACTGGAAGCTCTCCGAATTTGACATACTGATCAGGGTTTATTTTAGGGAAATAATTGACTCGAAGCTCTCCGAATTTGACATACTGATCAGGGTTTATTTTAAGGAAATAATTGACTGGAAGCTCTCCGAATTTGACATACTGATCAGGGTTTATTTTAGGGAAATAATTGACTGGAAGCTCTCCGAATTTGACATACTGATCAGGGTTTATTTTAGGGAAATAATTGACTGGAAGCTCTCCGAATTTGACATACTGATCAGGGTTTATTTTAGGGAAATAATTGACTCGAAGCTCTCAGAATTTGACATACTGATCAGGGTTTACTTTAGGGAAATAATTGACTGGAAGCTCTCCGAATTTGACATACTGATCAGGATTTATTTTAGGGAAATAATTGACTGGAAGCTCTCCGAATTTGACATACTGATCAGGGTGTAATTTTAGGAAAATAATCGACTGGAAGCTCTCCGAATTTGACACACTGATCAGGGTTTAATTTTAGGAAAATAATTGACTGGAAGCTCTCAGAATTTGACATACTGATCAGGGTTTATTTTAGGGAAATAATTGACCGAAAGCTCTCAGAATTTGACATACTGATCAGGGTTTAATTTTAGGAAAATAATTGACTGGAAGCTCTCAGAATTTGACATACTGATCAGGGTTTATTTTAGGGAAATAATTGACTGGAAGTTCTCCGAATTTAACATACTGATCAGGGTTTATTTTAGGGAAATAATTGACTCAAAGCTCTCAGAATTTGACATACTGATCAGGGTTTACTTCAGGGAAATAATTGACTGGAAGCTCTCCGAATTTAACATACTGATCAGGGTTTATTTTAGGGAAATAATTGACTCGAAGCTCTCAGAATTTGACATACTGATCAGGGTTTATTTAAGGGAAATAATTGACTGGAAGCTCTCCGAATTTGACATACTGATCAAGGTTTATTTTAGGGAAATAATTGACTGGAAGCTCTCCGAATTTGACATACTGATCAGGGTTTATTTTAGGGAAATAATTGACTCAAAGCTCTCCGAATTTGACATACTGAACAGGGTTTATTTTAGGGAAATAATTGACTCGAAGCTCTCAGAATTTGACATACTGATCAGGGTTTACTTTAGGGAAATAATTGACTGGAAGCTCTCCGAATTTGACATACTGATCAGGATTTATTTTAGGGAAATAATTGACTGGAAGCTCTCAGAATTTGACATACTGATCAGGGTTTAATTTTAGGAAAATAATTGACTGGAAGCTCTCCGAATTTGACATACTGATCAGGGTTTAATTTTAGGAAAATAATTGACTGGAAGCTCTCCGAATTTGACATACTGATCAGGGTTTATTTTAGGGAAATAATTGACTGAAAGCTCTCAGAATTTGACATACTGATCAGGGTTTAATTTTAGGAAAATAATTGACTGGAAGCTCTCAGAATTTGACATACTGATCAGGGTTTATTTTAGGGAAATAATTGACTGGAAGCTCTCCGAATTTAACATACTGATCAGGGTTTATTTTAGGGAAATAATTGACTCAAAGCTCTCAGAATTTGACATACTGATCAGGGTTTATTTTAGGGAAATAATTCACTGGAAGCTCTCCGAATTTGACATACTGATCAGGGTTTATTCTAGGGAAATAATCGACTCAAAACTCTCCGAATTTGACATACTGATCAGGGTTTATTTTAGGGAAATAGACTCAAAACTCTCAGAATTTGACATACTGATCAGGGTTTATTTTAGGGAAATAATTGACTCAAAACTTTCAGAATTTGACATACTGATCAGGGTTTATTTTAGAGAAATAATTGACTGGAAGCTTTCCGAATTTGACATACTGATCAGGGTTTATTTTAGGGAAATAATTGACTGGAAGCTCTCAGAATTTGACATACTGATCAGGGTTTATTTTAGGGAAATAATTGACTGGAAGCTCTCAGAATTTGACATACTGATCAGGGTTTAATTTATGGAAATAATTGACTCAAAGCTCTCAGAATTTGACATACTGATCAGGGTTTCTTTTAGGGAAATAATTGACTGGAAGCTCTCCGAATTTGACATACTGATCAGGGTTTATTTTAGGGAAATAATTGACTGGAAGCTCTCCGAATTTGACATACTGATCAGGGTTTATTTTAGGGAAATAATTGACTCGAAGCTCTCAGAATTTGACATACTGATCAGGGTTTATTTTAGGGAAATAATTGACTGGAAGCTCTCCGAATTTGACATACTGATCAGGGTTTATTTTAGGGAAATAATTGACTCTAAGCTCTCCGAATTTGACATACTGATCAGGATTTATTTTAGGGAAATAATTGACTGGGAGCTCTCCGAATTTGACATACTGATCAGGGTTTATTTTAGGGAAATAATTGACTCAAAGCTCTCGGAATTTGACATACTGATCAGGGTTTAATTTAGGGAAATAATTGACTCAAAGCAATCAGAATTTAACATACTGATCAAGGTTTATTTTAGGGAAATAATTGACAGGAAGCTCTCCGAATTTGACATACTGATCAGGGTTTATTTTAGGGAAATAATTGACTGAAAGCTCTCAGAATTTGACATACATATCAGGGTTTAATTTTAGGAAAATAATTGACTGGAAGCTCTCAGAATTTGACATACTGATCAGGGTTTATTTTAGGGAAATAATTGACTGGAAGCTCTCAGAATTTGACATACTGATCAGGGTTTAATTTATGGAAATAATTGACTCAAAGCTCTCAGAATTTGACATACTGATCAGGGTTTCTTTTAGGGAAATAATTGACTGGAAGCTCTCCGAATTTGACATACTGATCAGGGTTTATTTTAGGGAAATAATTGACTGGAAGCTCTCCGAATTTGACATACTGATCAGGGTTTATTTAGGGAAATAATTGACTCGAAGCTCTCAGAATTTGACATACTGATCAGGGTTTATTTTAGGGAAATAATTGACTGGAAGCTCTCCGAATTTGACATACTGATCAGGGTTTATTTTAGGGAAATAATTGACTCTAAGCTCTCCGAATTTGACATACTGATCAGGATTTATTTTAGGGAAATAATTGACTGGGAGCTCTCCGAATTTGACATACTGATCAGGGTTTATTTTAGGGAAATAATTGACTCAAAGCTCTCAGAATTTGACATACTGATCAGGGTTTAATTTAGGGAAATAATTGACTCAAAGCAATCAGAATTTAACATACTGATCAAGGTTTATTTTAGGGAAATAATTGACAGGAAGCTCTCCGAATTTGACATACTGATCAGGGTTTATTTTAGGGAAATAATTGACTCGAAGCTCTCCGAATTTGACATACTGATCAGGGTTTATTTAAGGGAAATAATTGACTCAAAACTCTCAGAATTTGACATACTGATCAGGGTTTATTTTAGGGAAATAATTGACTGGAAGCTCTCCGAAATTGACATACTGATCAGGGTTTATTTTTGGAAAATAATTGACTCAAAACTCTCCGAATTTGACATACTGATCAGGGTTTATTTAGAGAAATAATTGACTGGAAGCTCTCAGAATTTGACATACTGATCAGGTTTAATTTCAGGGAAATAATTGAATCGTAACTCTCAGAATTTACCTAACTGATCATGTTATATTGTCTGAGAGTTAGCGTTAAAATTTTTGCTTAGTTTTATTTCGTATACAAAATATATAAGTAAATAATTATAGACACGAAAAGGAAAATGAAGACTTGATTGGTTAGTATTAAAGTCCAAATGAGTGACATGGACGGACTTGAGTCCGTCGATATCACCAATTTGGACTTGGGTGTAAAACTCCTATCAAAGTCTTTCATTTCTCATTTCGTAGCTATGGTCATGACGTGTCAGTGAAATCAATGGAGAAAGAAGGAATATTTTTTCTAGGCTCTAGTAAAATTTCATGTCAGGAATTCTTTCATGTAAAACATTTTCATAATATACGACAATACTAATTCAGATTTTATTCTTCACAGGACTGAGCTTCGATAGCAGTGTGTGCGCCAGTCCTGTGAGCCACCAAGAGGAGAGAGTGCTAGTCCTGCGAGCCACCAAGAGGAGAGAGTGCTAGTCCTGCGAGCCATCAAGAGGAGAGAGTGCTAGTCCTGCGAGCCATCAAGAGGAGAGAGTGCTAGTCCTGCGAGCCATCAAGAGGAGAGAGTGCTAGTCCTGCGAGCCATCAAGAGGAGAGAGTGCTAGTCCTGCGAGCCATCAAGAGGAGAGAGTGCTAGTCCTGCGAGCCATCAAGAGGAGAGAGTGCTAGTCCTGCGAGCCATCAAGAGGAGAGAGTGCTAGTCCTGCGAGCCATCAAGAGGAGAGAGTGCTAGTCCTGCGAGCCATCAAGAGAGTGTGTGCTAGTCCTGCGAGCCATCAAGAGGAGAGAGTGCTAGTCCTGCGAGCCATCAAGAGGAGAGAGTGCTAGTCCTGCGAGCCACCAAGAGGAGAGAGTGCTAGTCCTGCGAGCCATCAAGAGGAGCGCCGCCCCCCCCCCCCCCTATATAATACCTCCCTCAGCCGGTAATCCAGGGCTTATCTAACGCAGTTTCTGGACACTCTTCGTAAACGTTTTGAGTATATAAAGAAATTAGGATTTTTAATTTTTTTTTTTTTTTTTTTTTTTTGCTTTGGCGATTTTCGGTTCGTGTTTTTGTCTTGAAAATTATTTGCCCTAAATCTTTTGGCTTTATTTATTCAATATTTTGTGGCTTTATTAATTTTTGGCTTTATTATATTTCTCCTGTCAACTCTGTATTTCCATGTTCAATTTTTTTTTTCAATATGAAAAATAAAGAAAATGAAAACAAAAGTCTCATTCCAAAACCACAAATTACAGAAAATGGGTGTATTCAAAGAATTTAAGTATTGATTCACAGATTTATTTTATTTCAAGGTTTCTCACAGATACAGCATAGATATTAAGAGTTACATGAGTAGTCAATTTTGGCCTCTTGAGTTGCCTTTAGCTATTTTGTATTCGAATTTTAAAGATAGGTTTTTCAGACCTTTTAGTACCAGGGCCGCGTGGCAGGGTCCCCCCTCGGTGGTGGTGGTATGGGGGCTGGTTCCACATCAGACCTTTTAGTACCAGGGCCGCGTGGCCAGGGTCCCCCCTCGGTGGTGGTGGTATGGGGGCTGGTTCCAGATTCTTCCAGTACCGGCCGGAAGAGAGGCGATGCGATGTTACCCTTCCAGGTATTCCCCGATCTCCACTGGAAGCACCGGATTCCAACCATTTCTGGAAAGTTACTCCAGAAAGAGAGATACTTGAAACATATTTTATGAGGAAGAAATGGGGAACATAGGAATTCGCCAAAAGGAAACTGGAAAAGTTATCAAAGCTACAAGAAACTTACAAATGAAAATCATATATGCAAATTAGCCAAATGGATTGGAAAAGTTATACATGCATTTACCTAGAAGCATATAAAAAGATTCATAATTAATAGCCAAATGAAACTGATAAATTACTTATTTCTAGACAAAGATGGACTACGAAATTTTAGATCAATTGAATTATGTATGATGATGTAATTGTTTGCCAAGGTAAAAAAATATTGTGCAGTATAGGAACAAAATAAATGATATCCAAATATGACAAAATTCATAAATAGTATAATTCAATTTATACTTATTAGAGAGTAAAGAAAGATAATTGTTTATGCTTTAAATAACGAGACAACCAGCATATTACACAAGAATGTGATGAATAGAATGTATAGAAACAATCCATCATTCATGTGAAAAAAAATTTATGGTGTGACTGAACGACGATGTGCAAAATATGGTTCTGGAAATAGTAACAATTTTACTTGCATTTGGAATGAAATATAAATTGCCAATTAAAAATTCTATATGATTGTTAACTACAGTCTATAATGGGAAAAGTAAGGTCTTTTATAGTATCACAAGTGAGGTACAGAATTTGCAATGAAATATAAATTGCAAATATAAATGTCAACTACAGTCTAGAATGGAAAGAGTAAGGTCTTGTATAGTATCAAAAGTGAGATACAATATATGTATTTATGTGGTTTAGTGTACAATACAGACTGGGGAAATACTTATATTTAGTAATCGTATTTTCAAACAAAAACAAATATATTTGGGTCCCTATATCCTAAAAACCATATAATGAAAGCAGTCTGAGATGACACAGAGGAACAGAACCCTTCTAAGCTAAGCTACAACCCTAGCAGGATGCTAAAAGCCCAAGGGCTCTAGCACAGAAAATAGCCCAGTGACGATAGGAAACAAGAAAAAAATAAAATATCTTAAGAACAGTAACATTAAAACAAATATCTCGTATAAACTATACAAAACAAAATTAACAAACCAAGAGGAAGAGAAATAAGATAGAATAGTGTGCCAGAGTGTATTTATATTTAGGGTGAAGTCGGGGGTAGATGTTTCAGAAGGATTAAGAATATTATTAGTTGTATCTAGAACTGTGTCAATTTCTATTGACTACAAAAATGGACAAAGTAATGTTGAAGTTGCCTGAAATGCAGAGATGGTGCCTGGAAATGAAACGAAGGAAGAACGCTAATTGGGTGATGCTGTGAATAGAGAAGAATGTAGGGAAGGTG
>NC_090738.1:3469929-3541087 GCF_036898095.1 Palaemon carinicauda | reverse complement strand
TGAATCTGAAAAGGAATTTCAGGATTAGTAGGTACTCGTTCTCGAGGAACGCAAGTCTTTAAACAACACATCATGCTCAAGGCATGCGGCACTTGTGTGACACTATGACATTTCACCTGGATAAGAACAGTTATAAAAGCACTAAGTGTTTTTAGACATCACTATGAATCGCTCGAGGGTCAACATAGGCACCCGAAGAGTTAGAGTCCCAAGTAACTCACTGTTCTACGCAGAGTTAGGTGCAGGTTTCATAACACTACCTGCGGCTACCACAAAATGTTTGACTTCGTGCACTTGTTTCGCATAATGTTTAAAGAAAACTCGCGAGGACTTCCAGCCCGTAAAGTTTTTAAGGCTTTCAAAGTCCATGCTCTGAAAGAAGTTCAGAGAAGATGCCACTTTTCTAGGATCATGACCAGCGGGTGTACTGTTCGGATCCGCTCTGCGAATGAAGTAGGTGATTTTCGCTCTTAATTGTTTCAGTGACAGGTCGCTGCCCGATGTTTCTCCTTTGAAGAGTTGGCCTCCACCAAAGTTCGAAGTTCTGCGAAGATAGACCTTGAGACTCTCTACTGGACATAGAGAGACATCCTCCTTCAGGGGGCATATTCTCCAAGGGCCCCATCTTTTGGTGGGTAATTCGTTTTTAGCGAGAAACGTCGGATCAGGGGAGAGGGTCACTTCTCCTGAATCGGTAAACAGGATGTGTCCCTCTTCTCTTGATAATGCCACTATTTCGCTGACTCGAGCTCCCGAAGCGAGAGCAAATAAAAATATAACTTTCTGAGTCAGATCCTTGAGGGGGCATGAATCGTTGTCCAAGTTGGAGGCGAAATGGAGTACCTTGTCTAGTGACCAGGAGATCGGTTTCGGAGGGGGTGCTGGACGTAGGCGAGCACATGCTTTTGGTAATTTGTTAAAGATGTCGTTGGACAGATCAATTTGGAAAGCATATAGAATTGGTCTAGCCAAGGCCGATTTGCAGGTTGAAATCGTATTGGCTGCTAATCCTTGTCCATGAAGGTGAATGAAGAAGGACATACAGAAATCAATGGTGATTTCTTTAGGATTTTTTGCCTTGACAAAGGAGACCCATTTCCTCCAGGATGATTCATATTGCCGTCTCGTGGATTCGGTCTTGTATTCCTCTAGGAAGTCTAGACTTTTCTTCGAGATCCCAAACCTCTTCTTTGCGGCAAGGGAGAGAAAATCATGAGATGAAGGTCCTTGATTTTCGATGATGAAGCGAAGACAGTCGACTTCTGTACTTGTTGAGAGAGAACTGGGCCCGGGAGAGGGATCAGCTTGGGCTGCAGCTCCAGGACCAGGGGGTACCAGTTGCTCCGGGGCCACTTGGGAGCCACTAGGGCCGCTGTCCCTTTGAAGGTTCTCAGTTTGGAGAGGACTTTCAACAGAAGGTTGGTGGGAGGGAACAGGTATATCTTGGACCACCTGTTCCAGTCCAGTGACATGGCGTCCACCGCTTCTGCTTTGGGGTCCTCGTACGGGGCTACGTACAGAGGAAGTTGATTGTTGTCGCTCGTTGCAAAGAGATCTATCTGAAGTTCTGGGACTTGGTGAGAGATGAAGGAGAACGATCTTGCGTCTAGAGACCATTCCGACTCTATCGGGTTTGTCCGAGATAGAGCATCCGCTGTCACATTGCGGAATCCTTGTAGGTGAACTGCAGACAGGTGCCACTTCTTCTTCTCCGCCAGACGGAAGATTGGGAGAAGCACCTGATTTATCTGGGGCGATCTTGAGCCTTGGCGATTGAGACAACGAACTACCACCGAGTTGTCTAGGGTTAGACGGATGTGGATCGAGGGCGGCGGGGATAACTTCTTCAGAGTTAGAAGGACCGCCATGGCCTCCAAGATGTTTATGTGGAACGTCTTGAATAGTGGAGACCAGGTCCCTTGAGCCTGTTTCAGGTGGGAGTGACCTCCCCAGCCTTCCAGTGAGGCATCCGTGTGGATGTTGAGTGATGGAGGAGGGTGTTGGAGAGGAATGGACCTTTTCAGGGCCTTTGCTTCCGACCACGGCTTTAGGAGGCGTCGAAGTCTGTTTGGAAGCCGTCTCTTGAGGTCTCTTCGAGCGATGGATGCCGAGCGTCTCCAGACTCCCGCGGCATCCTTTAGCTGTGCACGAAGCACTGGGTTTGTCACTGAGGCGAATTGTAGAGAGCCTAGAACTCGTTCCTGCTGTCGTCTTGAAATGCATTTGGATTTCAGTAGTCGCTTGATAGACCCTGCTATTTCCTTCCTTTTCTTCTGGGGGATGGAAAGGCGGTGTGACTGAAGATTCCAGTGGATTCCCAACCACTGAAACTTCTGAGCTGGAGAGAGGCGAGATTTCTTCTCGTTGATCTTGAATCCCAGTGTTCTAGGTACTGGGTAACTTCGTTGGAAGACTTTGCACACTCTTTGGGCGATGGAGCCCAGACTAGCCAATCGTCGAGGTAGGCCATCACCTGGACGTTTCTTAGGCGGAGCTGTTGTACTATGGCATCCGCCAGTTTTGTGAAGATCCGAGGTGCCACATTGAGGCCGAATGGCATGGCCCGGAAGGCGTAGCTTTTCCTTTGGAGTCGAAATCCTAGGTAGGAGGAAGCGTGATGGTTCATTGGAATGTGCCAATAGGCATCCGCCAGGTCTATAGAGACCGTGTAGGAACCTTGAGGCAGAAGGGTCCTTATTTGTTGAAGCGTCAGCATCTTGAATTTGTTGTTCTCTATGAACTTGTTGAGGGGGGATAAGTCCAGAATGACTCTGAGTTTGTCTGAGTCCTTCTTGGGAACGCAAAACAGTCTCCCTTGGAACCTGGTGGACTTTACCTTCCTTATCACCTTCTTGTTCAAGAGGTCTAGAACATATTCTTCCAGAAGGGGGGTCGATTGCTGGAAGAACCGCTGGAAGATTGGGGGGTGGTTGCGTCCAACTCCAGCCTAGACCGTTCTTGATGATGCTGTGTGCCCAGGGATCGAAGGTCCAACGATCCTGGAATTGGCGGAGTCTTCCTCCCACCGGAAGCACTTCATTGCTTCTGGTGTCCCGAGGACTTGTTGCCTCGGCCGCTAGCTCCCTTTCCTCCTCTACCTCTGGAGGGACGACGAGATGCGTCTCTGCTTGCACCCCTGAACGAGCCTCTACCTTTGGCATGAAAGGTAGTGGATGGTTGCTCAAAGGCAGGGGGTGAAGACCGGTGACTGTGACAACACCGGTTGGGGGACCAATTGAAAGGTCTGTTGTGGTTGGGCAACCACTTGGGAGGTAGCGGGTCCCGGAAACTGACGTCGTTGCTGACGTTGCTGGGGTTTTGGCTTTTGAGGTTTCCTCTTAGGCTGAGGTCCATCGTCCTGAGAGGGTTTCCTTTTTCTGGACATGCCCCACTTGTGGGAGAAGGTTCCTATTCTCCGTGGCGGCTCTGTCAGTTATTTCCTTGACAAGGTCAGAAGGAAACAGGTGCTTTCCCCAGATGTTGGAGGAAATCAGCCTCCGGGGTTCGTGTTTCACGGTGGCACCGGCAAACACGAATTCACGACAGGCTCTTCGAGCCTTTATGAAGTGGTACAAGTCCTTCATTACTGTCAGTAAGTGGGATTTGGATAGTACCATGTAGTGATCTGGTACTCTAGTGTCACAGGCCATCACTTCCAGTTGGACTTGATGAGAAAGAGATGCCGCAAGCCTCTCCTTCGTGTCTTGTTCCCGGCGAAGGAGTGATCGTTGAGCTTAGGGAGGTCTTCATTAAACTGACGTCCGGCGACGTCAGGATCGAGCCTTCCCACGACGAAAGTATGCTGAACATCTTTCCAGTGTCGAGCGTCAGGGGGGGGTCACGATGGAGAAGGGTCTGCACTCCTCCAGTGCAGGGCAGGGTTTCCCTTCTTTCCGCCGCTTTAAGGCATGCAGCTAAGGCCCTTTTCCAAGAAAGGAAGAACCGCAGTGTCAGGTGCAACGTACGTAGGATGCTTCTTGCTCAAAGCCGGAAGCTTAGAGCAGGTAAAGCCCCTACTCTTAAATGCGGAGGCTAGCATAGCCTGGGCCTTTGTGAGATCGAACACTATCTCTTCTTTAGGTTCGGTCTCTTCCTTCGAGGCAGGTTCGGAACGAAGCCGGACGTAACAGTCCGGGTAGGCCTCAAAGCTTGGGAAGAACTCCACATCTTCCAACGGGACCGTGCCGATCTTGTCACTAACAAAGATCCTGCCGGTCGCAATAACCATATGCTCTGCATACCTCCACGGGTTGGCATGAGAGCAAGCGGGGAGATCCTTGACCGAAATCTTCTTCGGTTCTCTGGATCCAATCATCGACCTGATGGACTCCTGGTTCTCCTTCAGCCTGTCGTCCATGACGGCTCTAATCAGCCGGATCAGTTCTTGGGTAGAAGAGGAAGGATCCGGAGTCGAGGAGGTAGACGGAATGGACATTTCCGTCGGTGTAGGAGTAGGAGGAGGGATGGACGAGGGAGCAGCTCCAAGCTCCGACTCGGTGTACTCCACCTTGTCTTCGTCCTCTTCGGCTCCTTGAGCCATAAGCGTCTTCTCCGTGTCTTCCGAGACGTCTGAGATCTGTTCATCATCCTCGGAATCTAAACGACACTCGTGGCATGGACTGAGCCATGACCACATCAGGTTCCACCGTAATTTGGACAGTGGGGATTGCATCTTTTGGTACCACTGAGTCAGGGGAGGCCTTAGGGAACAACAGGGACCTCAGTTCTTCGGTGGCCAGGTACGGTCCAGTAGCATTTTTCTGAAAGCCACGCACCCACTTGCGCAGCTTTTCACGAGAAATGTCTCTAACCTCCGCTGAGGGAGGGTTATGGAAGGCCTCAACTAGGTGGGCCTGGCAGACCGTACAATCAGTGGATTCCAAAACTTCAAATCCCCTTTCTTGTCTGCACAAGGGGCGGTGAGTCCTGCAAGCCGTATGCCCGTAAAATTGCGGGGCGTTTCACAGCGCAGAAGGCGAAGTCACACTTCATCTGCTCCTCCTGTGGAAGAAAGAGAAAATGAGTATGGGGGAGTCATAAGAATGGCTCTTAAACTAAGTTAATATTAATCATTAATTTTAACTTAAAGAAGGGTGTGATGCATAGAGAATGAAAACAGTAAAGGAGAACATGCTCCATGCATCTCGCCCGGCTGGTTACCATAAGCTTGGTCCGGATAATCCAAATGACCGAGGATCATTGGATATAGTTTCTAGAATTCCCAGTATTTTGGAACTCCATGGAAAACCAAGGACAAGATTGGGATCGAATTCATTCGGTTCCCAGTTAAGAGCCAGAAGGCCTCATTAAAGGGTAACTGCTTCTGGCAACCAGCCGTGCTAAGATGCACATAGCATCGTGGAATTAGAAGAATGCAAAGAGACAGCATGATCACTAATAGAGCAGTACTAGGTACTGATCTTAATAGCAGAAGCAGCTTATCTGTTTGCGATATAGGGCTATCTAGTCTTATGATAGCTACAGTAAGGGGGTGCAAGTATTCTTGACGCCTCCGAGGCATCCGGCAAGCCGCCGGCATGCCGGAGCTCGCTCCAGCATAGATTCTGGCATTAGAACAGACAATTTTCAAAGTCAGTTAAATACCAGGATGGCGGCCGCCGGCACAAGCGCGGCACGCCGGCAGGAAGCGGCGGCTCCGGGCAGTCGGGAGGATGCCAGGTTGGTGACTGGGATAAGGATGGTAAAGGCAGTAGTATCGGGTTGCCGGCAGTATATGCGGCACTCCGGTGATCGACCGGCAAGCGGACGATTAGATAGGAGTAGGAGAGCCGCCGGTAGTAGCCGGCGGCAGCCGCAGTCCTCGGTACACGGGGGGCTGGCGGCAAGGGGTAGGGAAGTCACCAAGTAGGAGGCAGGTATTGCCGACAGTAGAGGCGGCAAGAGACCGGCACCCGGATAGATAGAGAGACAGGGGGAGGGGGGAAAGGGATGCAGGAAGTACCGTCAGGGTTCCAGACATCCCTCCCCCTCCCTGAGGGGGTGTACCCATGATAGAGGCAGGCTCTAACATCCATGAGCAGGGGTCACTAGGGACCGGGAGCTAGGTAGCCCAAGGGAGGGCTAGGGAACACCCAAGAGGGGGGGGGGGAGACTCCCATATGCAGAACTATATTAGTAACTAACCTTATAGGACACTATGAAGGTATATGTACCAGAGTGGACTGCACAAGGAACGTCGGGTAGCCCTACTCTTCCACCCTAAGGAGGAGTTGTAGGACAGGGGACAGATGAGTATAAACTAACCTAAGCATAGGCTAGGCTATACAAGAGATAGGTGGGGAGGGAGAAGAGAGAAGTCTTCCTAGGAAGGGTTTCTGTACCAGAGCGGCACTAAGGGAAGGGAGGACACTCCCTAACCTAAGATCAGGCTGATCGGCTAAAACGGTGCAAGAGTACAGTTTCAGCATGGAACAGAGAAACCTTCCTAACCCGACCTAGAACAGGGCTAAAAGTCCTGAACTAGGCAAGGAAGAAGACATATCGCTATCGCAGGAAAGTCATAGACTATCCTAGCCATAGAGGTAGGCTAGCCTAACCTCACTCTCAGACGCAGCCCTAAAGGGGGTTCATTCCTTTAGGGAGGACAGAGAGGCGATATATACTCTATTAGACAATTAATCCCTTTACTCAGAAAAGGGATCAAGGCTAAATAGAGGGAATGCCAAGGCAGGGATGAAGGAAGCATATAGGGGTCCTAATATTAGGTTAGGCTAGAAAGAATCACTGACTAGCCTATCCCCTATATGGTCCCCTGAAGGCGAAAACATTTGATCACTGTCAAAAAAGTATTGTAAAATAATAATGCCACTATCTTCATAACTTAGTCTAGGATCACTAATAAATCATGCATGAACACTTGTATGTAGGCTCCTGGCCTGGGGGCTATAGTAGCCGACTGGTATGAGGTCAATCGATGACCGATAAAAAGCGTCTAAACACGATATAAAAGTTCCTAGCTATGAAGACTAAATAAACTAATGTATTCGATTAGTATATAATGCCGGAAACGTTGTTGTGGCTAACTAAATAAGACATGCATAACAACAACGACGCCATAAAATGGCGGGTCCGGTAGAGGCACAGCTCTGCCACAAAACATCAATTATTTCGAAAAGTAATATTTACTTTACGGCCAGAGCTTAATTAAACAATACTGGAACCTTGTACTCAACTTTCCAGAAGAAGGCGAGGCTGAAGGTAACGACATAGCGAAGATGCAAAGCGATAAAGATAACACAGGGAAAATCCGTCTAAGTAGGGCAGCTACTAAACAAAGGATGAAGACGGGCGTGACGTCATCAGAGCAATGGCGTCCGTTTGTTTACGTCTCGAGTATCAGTAGTAGCCACGAGTGAGATTAGCTGTGGAACGGCTCCCAGCTATTCTCAGTCCTTACACACCGAAGCATTAACTCTGTTCGGGGTGAAGATAGCTATGTGGCACGTTCAGACATGCGTGTCCCCTGTTGTATTACGATGTCTTAAAGGGAAACCTTTGAGATACTCGCTCCAGAAGTTAGAATTCTGTGATAACCTGTGGTTAAATTCTCTGGGAATATCTTAGTAGTCTTATACCCAAGGAAGCTACCAAACAGGAACCTTCCATCAGGACGCCATGGCTTGAGCCCAAAAAATCTGGATGTATATAGGCCTGCAGATTGGATTGATAAAAGTATAGAGGTAGTTGTACCTTCCCAGAGAAAGCCAAAACCACCAAAGTGGCTTATTGCTCAATCAAAAGGGAGTACTGGAAATTATTTCAAAATATGTAAATTTCTTCAAAAGAAAGTAGGTACTATCGCACCAGGAGATATATCTCGGTTTGGAAAGAACAGTTTCCTAATAAGTGCCAAATCAGAAACTCAATCGGTTATACTTTCCAATTTAAATACAGATAACGAAGACATAAAGCTGGATGTGAAACCCCATCTAAACTTCAGTTATGGAAGGGGAGTAGTTTTTAATAGAGACTTATATGAATTCACAGAAGAGGAGATATTGGCCATGTGTCCTTTAACTGTGTGGAAAGTGCATAAAGTCCCTGGAACGTCAATGATTATCCTGACTTTCCAGGATGCTGATGTGCCTTTCCACATTTACATAGAGAATGAACGAATTAAAGTGCGAACTTTTAAGCAGAAGCCGCTGCAATGTTTTAATTGCTATAGATATGGGCATCCATCTAAAGTATGTAAGAATGATAAAATGTGTAGTACATGCTCTAATGTTTACCATGGAGACTGTACACTAGAGGCCAATTGTATAAACTGCAATTTGAATCACAAATCTACGGATAGGAACTGCCAGCAATATAAATTAGAAGAGGCTGCTCTCAATAAATCCAGTATTGAACACATAAGTGTGGGGCATGCCAAGAGACTATTGAGTAAATCAGCAAGTTATGCAAAAGTATTGAAATCCGGAGAAAAAATGAGGCAGGAGACATCCAGCCCACCTAATACTGCCTCTATTCCCCAGAAAAGAAATTTGCCATCTTCTGATAGAATTCTAGAGGATAAGGCAAGAATATCACGTAAGACCTTTCTCACCTCTAGTAAACCTTTGTCCCCCACTACAAAGGATAATTCTAACCTCTCTCAGGCTATATCTTTGCCTGATTTGATGGAGGTTCCACATGAAACAGAATTATCAGGTGCGCCTGTAGTGGGGAAAGCATCAAAACCTAATAAATCACCACCTGTCAATAGGAAAAGAGAGAGACCTCCATCTCTCTCACCCCCATCCATTAAAAACACAAAAGTTATGTCATCAAATAGATATGATGTTTTGCCTGTTGATATTTCAGATCAACAGGAAAACTTCTTGAATCAATCAAAAATTCAAGTGGAGGTCCACCATCCCCCCACAAGAAATAGGTAACAACAACACTGAAAAGGCTAATATAAAACCTAATTTATCAAGACCCAAACTTATGAAGCCTACAGAAAATATTGTCAAATCAAAAACTGTCAATGGGAAGACCTCATCAAAGATGTCTTCTAGAAAATAATACATAATTTTTTCATCCATTTTGCAATGGAATTGTCAGGGTTTGAGGGCCAAATATGAAGAACTTAAGCTCTTAATTCACGAGCATTCCCCCATAATTGTATGTCTCCAGGAGAGCAAGCTTGATGCTAATACCCCTTGTCCTCGCGAATATATTAGTTATAGGACACCTTATGATCACGGAGTAGGGAGCCATGGCGGAAGTCTCATGTACATTCGTCGAGATGTTCCCCAAATACCTATATCTATACGTACAACCCTGCAGGCAGTTGTACAAATTGATATAGGGAGAAAATATACAATATGCTCTCTGTACTTACCTCCAAATGATGATATTTTATATGATGATTTAGCAGAGGTCATTCAACAACTCCCTCAACCTTTTCTCTTACTGGGAGATATGAATGGTAGACATCCTTTATGGGGTGATGTTTTGGCCAACACAAGGGGCAATATTATCTCATCAATTGTGGAGAATGAGGATGTGGGACTCCTTAATACAGGAGAGCCCACACACTTCCATGTTCAGACAGGTACTTTGTCATGCATTGACCTTTCAATTGCAAGCTCTAACTGCCTTCTTGATTTTGATTGGAGGACATTAGACGATTGGCATACTAGTGATCATGCACCAATCATTATAAACACCAACAAGGATCCGCCTTTGCAAAGATTGCCACGTTGGAATCTAGACAAGGCAGACTGGGTTAAATTTTGTGAGCTAAGTGAAATCGAAGGGAGAGCAGAACAGTTTGAAAGTGTTGATGATGCCATAGACCTACTGAATGGAACTCTTCATACAGCAGGAGTCAATTCAATTCCCAAAACAACAGGGTTATTCAAACGACGACCAGTCCCGTGTTGGTCTTCAGAACTAACTGCACTCCACAGAGCCACAAGAAGATCTCTAACACGATTGCGTAGACGCAGAACTGATGAGAATTTAATTATGTACAAGAAATGTAGAGCACAGTTCCGTCGTGCCATGAAAGAAGCAAGGCGCCAGTCATGGATGTCTTTTGTTTCCTCCATTAACAGTAGAACACCACCATCTTCTGTGTGGAGGAAAGTAAAAAAGATAGCTGGCAAATTCACCCCCAACCCACCACCAGTGTTGAGGGTGAATGGCCAGTATGTAACTGAAGCAAATGAAGTTAGCAATGCCCTGGCTAATCATTTTTCAAATGTATCTAGCAAGTGTGAAGGAGCCCCTGGTCACCAGTATAGGAGCACTGAAGAAAAGAAAATTTAAAATTTTGCAACAAGAAGGGAAGAGTCGTATAATTCTCCTTTCACTGAAAGAGAATTTGATTCCGCACTTGCTCATTGCAATGATACAGCCCCTGGACCCGATGGAATTCCATATGCAATGATTAAACATGTACATTTTAATACAAAGCTATTTATTTTAAGTATTATTAATAGAATATGGCATGATCACAGTTACCCAAGTGTTTGGGAACTAGCCATTATTTTAGCTTTTTTAAAACCCGGTAAAGACAAGTTTTTAGCAGCAAACTATCGTCCTATTGCATTGACATCTTGTTTATGTAAAATCATGGAGAAGATGGTCAATGCAAGGCTGATATGGTACCTTGAAAAAAAAGGTATTTTATCACCGATTCAATGTGGATTCCGAAAAATGCACTCAACGACTGATGTGTTGATACGACTTGAGTCTTCTATTTGTGAAGCCTTTGCTTCCAAACAGCACCATGTTACAGTAATTTTTGACCTTGAAAAGGCATATGATACCTCATGGAGATATGGTATTCTTAAAACCATTCATGAATTGGGATTGAGAGGAGAGCTGCCACTATTTATTCAGGCATTTCTTTCACGTAGAGTTTTTCAAGTGAGAGTGGGGGAAACTCTATCAGAGAGTAAGTGCCAGGAAGAAGGAGTTCCTCAGGGTAGTGTGCTGAGTGTAACCCTTTTTGCACTAGCAATTAATGGGATATCCTCAGCCATTCCCCAGGATGTTCTCTCAACATTATTTGTGGATGATCTCTCAATATCATTTGCTGGCACTAGAATGGCAATGGTTGAGAGAAAAATCCAACTCTCTATTGATAAAATTATCCAGTGGGCTGACATGAATGGATTTAAGTTCTCGACAAGTAAAACTACCATTGTCCATTTTTGTCATATCCGGGGAGTACATCCAGACCCGGATATATACATTAAAGGTCAACGGATACCATGTGTATCGGAAACCAAATTTTTAGGTTTGATATTTGACTGTAGACTTACATGGGTTTCTCACCTAAAAGCGCTAAAAGCTAAATGTGTTGAAGCTCTGAATATCTTAAAAGTATTGGCCCATACATCATGGGGGGCAGACCGCAATACTATTTTAAAATTATACAAGGCCTTGATTTTTTCCAAAATTAGTTATGGTTGTGAGGTATATTCCTCAGCCACCCCAAGCCGGTTAAAAATATTAGACTCGATACATCATGCAGGTATTAGATTATCTACTGGAGCTTTTAAAACATCGCCTATCCCAAGTCTCCTTGTTGATGCTGGAGAGTTACCTCTAGACCTTTACCGAATGTCTTCCATTCTTCGGTATTGGTTTAGATTGCAAAGACTCCCTAGCTCTCTAGCCTTTCAGACTGCAAGCCTTGTAAGACACGCATCATACTTTGAGTTGCACCCAAAATCTCCTCAACCTTATGGCTTTCGGGTGAAACGATTATTAAATAGTCTGGATATAATTAGAAATAAGGTACTTCCATTCAAGGTATCATCAACGCCTCCATGGAAGTTACCAGAGATATCTTTTTGTAAATATTTTATTGGAGATAAGAAGAATATGTCAGACCTAGAAGCCAGGTCTCTTTTTAATGAACATGTTAAAGAACATAGAGGATCAACTTTTATCTATACTGATGGCTCCAAATCTGATGCTGGCGTTGGATTTGGAGTACATAGTAATGGTTTTAATTGTAGAGGTGCACTTCCTCTGACCGCTTCCATATTTACTGCCGAACTGTATGGCATATTAACCGCTATTGAGAAAATAGCGTTGGAGAAGGAGGGTAATTTTACAATTTTTAGTGATGCAAGGAGTGTCCTTCAAGCTATGGAAGTTTTTAATTCTAATTCTAATAACCCTCTAGTTTTAAAGATTTTAGAATGGCTTTTCCTTATTGGACGGAGAGGTATAACAGTTCAATTTTGTTGGGTTCCAGCACATGTAGGTGTGTCTGGGAATGAGAAGGCAGATTCACTGGCTAAGGAGGCTGCATCCGAGTTGCTGCCAAGAAGGTATCCCATTCCCTGTAATGATTTCTTACCTGACATCAAGAAATTGGTTTGCAATAAATGGCAACAGCAATGGGATAGTCAAGATGGCAATAAAATGAGGGAAGTAACAAATGACATATCTCCTTGGAGGTATAATATGATGCCCCGAAAATGGGAGACTTCTCTTTGTCGTCTCCGTATTGGTCACACTCGGTTGACACATGAGTTTCTGCTGAAGGGCCAACACCAACCGTATTGTGACAACTGTTTGATACCTCTAACAGTAAGGCATTTGTTGACCGAATGCCCCAATTATAACAACTTAAGGAATAGATATTTGTTTGAGGCTCGAGGTGAGGGTGGCAGGTTCATCCTTGCCAAGATTCTTGGAAATGATGTGTCCTACCATGCAAGTGGCATTTTTAGATTTATTTCAGAAGCAGGTCTTCTGAAAAATATTTAACTTTTATGACATTCAATTTTTTATGATTTTAATTGAATACTCTTTAATTTTTTATTTTGTTTAATTTTTTATTTTTGTATACATAAATTAAATGTTACCGGCGTCAATGACCTTAGATGTCAGGATGCCTGAAAACTTTAAATCATTCATTCATTCATTCATTGAACTTCAAGCTGCCGCTGTACTGCTCCCCAGTCCCGGACCCCAAGGCACTCTGGCAAGATGCCTTCCAACAATGGTGGGACAACATTGACGTCTATGCCTTTCCACCGTTCTGTCTGATGAGAAGGGTGCTCAAAAAGACCAGACTATCGGTCAATCTGTCAGTGACCTTAATAGCTCCGCTATGGCATCACGCAGAGTGGTTCCCGGACCTTCTGCAGCTCCTGTCAGAACTCCCGAGAGAACTCCCCCCACGACACGAGCTACTCAAGCAACCACACTGCAACATCTACCACAAGGCTATAGCTTCACTTCGGCTTCACGCCTGGAGACTATCCAGCGTCTCCTCACTGTGAGAGTCTTTTCGCAACAAGTTGCGGAGAGGATGTCTCGACACCTGCGAAAGTCATCTGCAGGGGTCTACCAGGCGAAGTGGCGAGTCTTCTGTGGTTGGTGTTGTAGGACGGGTATCTCTCCCCTCGATGCCACTATTCCAGCAATAGCAGAGTTTCTCGTGTATTTGCGGGAGGAAATGCGCCTTTCAGTCTAGGCGGTGAAAGGCTATCGCTCAGCCTTAAGCTTAGCCTTCAGGCTGAAAGAAATAGACATTTCTTCCTCGCTGGAACTTTCTTTACTCATACGAAGCTACGAACTTACCTGCCCTCAGTCGGATGTTAGACCTCCTCCATGGAACGTGGTTTGCGTCCTCAGGGCTCTTAAGAGACCTCCGTTCGAACCATTACGCCAGGCCTCTGATCAACACCTGACTTGGAAGACGGTGTTCCTGCTCGCTTTGGCATCAGCCAAGCGGGTCAGTGAACTTCATGGTCTCTCATATGACGTCGCCCATTCAAGGGGATGGGGGGAGGTAACGTTCAGGTTCGTCCCTGAGTTTGTAGCTAAGACTCAGAACCCTGGAGTGCCGGACCCACGGTTCGACTCCTTCAGGGTTTCGAGTCTCCGTTCTGTAACAAGTGACCCGGACCATCTGCTACTATGTCCAGTAAGAAGTCTGAGGCGTTATCTGAAGAGAACAGCTGCAGTCCGTCCCCGTGTGCAAGCCCTGTTTGTGAGCACGGGAAGGACGAAGAGGAGGGTCACCAAGAATACCATCTCAGCTTGGATTCGAAGGGTCATCCACCACGCGTTGAATCCAGATCTTCCTCCGTCACGTCGTCAGCGATCATCAGCTTGCCAGCGACCTTAGACGTGTCAACGTTCACCTGCTCGCCAGCGATCTCCTACGCGTCAACGATCGCCATGCGTGTCAGTTCCCCTGACCACCATCAGTAGCGATCTAGCGCTCGCCTGCTGTGGACCACGATTTCCGGTAGCTGAGTCTTGCCGTAGATCTTCCTCCTGCTCGCCAGCGCTCACCTTTTCTTCTGTCGTTCTGTGCGCCAGCTTTCTTCATTTGCCAGCGCACATCTGCGCGCCCTTCTTTGCCACGCACCAATGGGCGCCAACGGTTCTGACCGTCTAGGATCGCCTGATTAATAGCTGGCTTCAGCGCTCACCTTCCTGATGCACCTGCGCGCCTTCTGTTAGCGCGATGCGCGCTAACCATCACTACTCTCTCTCGCATTGGCAACCGCCTACGCACCCGCGCGATTCTTCATCTGCTCGCTAGCGTTTTGTTAACGCACCACCGCTCGCCAACGCGCTGTCGCTTGCCTACGCGCTATCGCTTGCCGGCGTGCCATCACCCACCTGCGCGTCAGCGCTCACCAGGTCACCACCGATCGCCTGTTGATCCACATCGCCAGCGGTCTTCCTCACCTACGCGGCAGCGCGTTTCCTCGCCATCGCGCCAGCGCTTGCGTTCGCTACCTCGGACACGCGCTCATTCACCTGCCCACCCTCGCGCCCATTCGCCTGCGCGTCTGCGCACATGCTCTCCAATGTTTGCCCGCGCGCGAACCAACGGTTTTCCGTCGCGCGAACGGACGGTTTCCGTCGCGCGAACCGACAGTGTCCCGTCGCGCGAACCGACGGTGTCCCGTCGCGCGAACCGACGGTGTCCCGTCGCGCGAACCGACGGTGTCCCGTCGCGCGAACCGACGGTGTCCCGTCGCGCGAACCGACGGTATTCCGTCGCGCGAACCGACGGTGTTCCGCCGCGCGAACCGACGGTGTTCCGCCGCGCGAACCGACGGTGTTCCGTCGCTCGAACCGACAGTGTTTCTTCACACTAACGTCGGCTTAATTCTTGCAGTGTCCATTGCTCGTCTATGGGTTATTGCTCACCGACCACCAGCTCTCGCCCTCCTTCTGCGCTCCTTCGCTCACCTTCGTTTGCGTTCCTGCGTGACCGCGCATGGGGGCTTCCACGTTCGCCCACGCGCAAATCATTGATTTATCATCGCGCGAGCTCCAGGGCGATTGCGACCACGATTCCCATTGGGGTTTTCGCAGCATGGCCAGCCCTGGCGAGTTCTTCTGGAGCGTATTTCCAGAACATGGCCTCACCCCGTAAACGCAGAGCATGGCACTTGCAAGAATAGGAAGAATCTTCAGGGAGGTCTGAGCAACACTCCTTTTTCCACAACCTGGGTTAGCCCTTCCCCGTCATTCCCTGGAAGGATTTTTGGCGGGGGGCTTTCCGTTCGAGATTTCTCCATCGGCCAAGGGGTGACTGCTTACCCCTTCCTCTTCTCCACCTCGTGTAGGGGGCTTACCAGGTCCTCTCCCTCCTCGGTTACGGCCCGAGGTTTGGTTCAAGGAAGCTACAGGAAGATCATGGGTACTTTCCTCCTCTCGGGCTCAGGCACCTTGGCGTTTCGTCGTTAAGTATCTAACTTACGGGCAAGCTCGATGTTGGACCATCTGGACGCGCTGACCGAGGGCTTCCTTTCGGGTGTCTCATCCGTGGATGTCGACAACCTCAGACACCCTTCCATCCTTGAGAAGAGTTTGTTTGTGCCCAAGGACAGAGACTTAGACAGCGGCTGTGCGGAGGAAATCGACTTCCGTTTTCACTCCTCCAAGGCGCTTTCTTCCAGACTCTGCAGGGCTCCAGCGCCTTTTTTCTTTCAACCACGTCGGCCTAAGTTATCGTCTATGACAACTGAGACAAGGTGTCCAATTGCAGTTTCCTCCTGTCAGGAACAGATGGCACGGGAGGCTCTCCCGGGGGGGGGGGGGGGGGGGGGGCATAGTCCTAAAGGGAGCGACAGAGTTCATGAACTCTAGGATTGGCACCCCCCACTTGCAGGTTTCTCGCTGGGAGGATGCTTAAGGTTTCTCATCCGGATGACAGCTTCCCGATGCCCATTCCCGCACGATCTCTGTGATCAGCCAAGGATATCGCGCCTGCCGTCTCTGTCAGCGAATTCAGTGTCTCTGAACCTCTATGCCATAGGGTCGGCAAGAGTTGCCCGTTTGGGCAGAATGATCCATACCTTAGGAGAAGGTCCTCCATGGGATCATCGACGGCTTCACCCCCGGCTTCTTCAGTCGATCCTTTCTTGTAAGGAAGTATCTGAGTCGGGAGTTCCGTAGTCGACCTCTCAGCCCTGATCAAGTTTGTCGAACAAACTTCGTCCAGCGTAGAACAGCAGAATCGATCAGACTGGTAACGAGGCGACAGGACTCCTTAAACCCTGGATCGGAAGGACGGGTACTTTCAGTTCCCATTCCATCCATCTTCCAGGGAGCTCGTGGAATTCAGCCTAGACTGCAGGTACTCCTGCTTATGATGCAGTGTGGCGATCCCGCCGTGGCATCGCAGGTTTTTTTCCCCAGAGAACTCTCCCTGCTTTCCTCATGGCCGCTCAGGTGCAGGCTTCCACCTCCTTCGCTTTTTGGAGGGCTGGTCAACTCCGGTAGGCTCGGGTTCGACCTTCTTCAGCGCCGGGACAAGCTTCCGGATGCTTACCACGAGTGTGGGTTCATGGTATTTTGCCAGGAGCCTTCTCTCTTCTGCCTCAACATCTGGAGTATCTGACCATGATATTGAGTCATCGGCCTTACCACGTTGGAAACCCCGCTTCTCATCCGTCCAGCGAGGTTAAGCAACGTCGGTTCTGGTCGGTACTTGGATGGGTGACCACCTGGGAACGCCAGATTCTGTTGCCACCTCCTCCGAGCCTTCCCTTCAGTTGACTGTGGCAAGGCTGAGGAGAGTCGCAGTACCTGTTCTCGGTCAAGCAGAGCTTTCAGCCCTACCTTGGAACGTTTCCTAGTTCTCCTTTCCTCATTGACCCGTCTATAGTTCCGAACGGTCGCCTCAGGATAAGTTCCATGTGGGCCGGTCCAAGTTCCAGTGGTTTCAGGCAACGATTAACCGGACTTCCTGGCCCCTATGGGACCACCGGAACGATTAGACCTGCAACGGGTGTTGACCTATGGAACCTCTTGATGGGAGTGGATATTCTCGTCCTTTCCCCACATTCTTGATGCTGTTCTCGGACTCGTCAAAAAAAAAAGGGGGGGGGGGCATGTTCCGGTCCAGGCCTATGGTCAGGACCTGAAGGATACTTCTCCATCATTCAGGCAGGCTTAGGGGCCATAGTGTGGCCCCCCTAAAGATCCTACAGCTCCTGCCGAGTCGCTCCGTGCACGTCGACTTCATGATTCTGGCGTGTTCCAACCAGCAGGGGACGCATTTTCACACCTCCACATCTTGCAGTAGAGATACCGAGATGATTGAGATACTCTCAATACCACCATCGGCTCTCTCATTCCAGGCAGAGGAATGTTTTCTCCGACTATCTGAGCAGAGCCTCGTCGAGAGAGTGTACCTGGGGGTCTTTGGCCTTGAGTAACCAGCAAGTCCTGGTCTGGGGGACCTGATCGCGACAGCTTGGAACCTCAAGCTTCCGCTGTTCTTCCCCCCAGTCTCAGACCCCGAGACTCTGACAAGATGCATTCCGGTGATGGTGGGACAACTTCGACGCCTGCGTCTTCCCTCTTTTTTTGTCTCTGGAGAATGGGTCTCAACAAGACCAGGTTGTCTGTCAACCTTTCAATGGGAGAGCTCCACTGGGACTATGCGCAGAACGGTTTCTGGACCCTCTGCTTCCCCTGACGGAACTCCCGGGAGAGCTTCTCCCACGGCACAGACTACTCAAACAACCACACTGCAACATCTTTCACGAACCGGGACGTCGCTTCGGCTTCATGCCTGGAGACACTACGCCTCCTCCTCAAGAAGAGACAACCCGCTACAGTCGCGGGACAGAGGTCGCGTCATCTGCGATAGTCATCCGCAGGGGTCTTCCAGGCGAAGTGAAGAGTCTTCGGTGGTTGGTGCCGTGGGAGATATACCTCTTCCCTTGATGCCTCTTCTCCAGCAATAACGGTCTTATTGCCTTTCGGCGGGAGGAAACTCCTTTCTGCTCTCGGCAATGAAGCCTGTCGCTCAGCCTTTCCCTAACCTTCAGGCTTAAAGGAATAACTTTTTCCTGCCCGCTGGATCTTTCCTCGCTCATACGAAGCTACGATCGTCCCTGCCCTAGTCGGAGTGAGACCTCCAACTTGGAGCATGGCTCGGACTTTTTAGTTCCTTAAGAGATCTTCTCAAGACCCTTTACGACAGGCCTCGGATTGTATTCCGTCTTGGGTCTCCTGCTCACTCTGGCCGCGGCCAGTGTGTAAGCAATCATCTTGGTCTTGTACGACTCCGCCCTTTCTAAAGAAGAGGGGGAGGCAACATTCAGGTTCGCTCCTGAGTTGTTGGCTAGACTCAGAATCTTGGGGTCCCGGCCCTTCGGTCCAATTCCTTCAAGATTTCGAGTCTCCATTCCGTATCTGATGTCCCAAAACCTTCTCTTTCTTGCCAGTAAAGGAATCGAGAGGTTAGCTTTGGGAACAGCTGCAGTTTGTCCTCAGTTGCAGCCGATTTGGGAGCACAAGGAGGACACGGGGGAGAGTCACCAGTATACCTCTTCAGCTCGGACTCAAGGACATTCATCTCGACCTGTCTCCAGACCCCCCCCCCCCGTCACGTCACCCTACAGCACGATGTTGGATACATCGCAACGTCCCTCGCCTTCGAGTAATACTACTCTGTGACGCAGGTGCTACAAGCTGGAGTCTGGAAGCGTCTAATGACCTTCGCAGCCCGCTTCCTGCAGGGCGTGACCCACAGGAGTTTCGATACGTTTTCTATCGCTCTGTGGTGGCTACACAACAGCTGGTCTAACCTCAGGCTCCTTTTTGGACAGGTAGCAGAAGGTTGAGGGCATTGTTATCAGGTTTTAGTCTGCATGAACGAAAGAAGTATGTCTGGCCCTTATTTCTTTCTTCATCATCCCCTCTACGAGGAAGCAGCATCCTGGTCTCTGCATAGCTGACCTCGAACCTCTGCAGGTAAACCATGCTTTCTTGTGTTCCGAGTATTGAGTCAATACTGTCACGTCCCCCATACCCTGATGAGGTGGTATTGGGAACGTCCTAACCCAGAGTTCCTTCTGGAACTCCAGGTCAACTGCCTAGGACGGGTCACACTTCTTCCTTCACACACAAGCTTATGTAGGCCCCACGGTTCCTTGCGGAGCAAGGAACTTGTGAGGTGCAGGGACTCCTTTTCTCGAGTGCGACTCACTCGGATTCTGAGTCCCCGGGTAAAGCGAAAGCCAGTATGGCTGGGGACTTTCCACCCTACCTAAGGGGTAAGTCACCCAATGTAAATAGAGTGGTTTGTATTTTGGTTACGGAACAAATGACAAATTCGAAGATAATTTGTATTTTTCCTAACCATAAAAACCTTAGCTATTTACACATATTTGCCCGCCAGCCCTGTCCCCCAAGACAAGTCCTACCTCTAAGTGAAAGTGAGCTTCACCTGTGTGTGAGAGGGGGGAGGGGTAGCTAGCTACCACTCCCCTACCCCCTCGCTAACTAGCACGGGGGTAATACACCCTCGTTGAATTCAAATGGCTCGCCATTTCAGCTGCGCTAAAAGGTAAACCCAATGTAAATAGCTAAGGTTTGTATGGTTAGGAAAAATACAATTTTCAATATTAATCTTACCCGATGATCATGTAGCTGTCAACTCTGTTGCCCGACAGAAATCTACGGTCGGGATACGCCAGCGATCGCTATACAGGTGGGGGTGTACACAACAGCGCCATCTGTGAGCAGGTACTCAAGTACTTCTTGTCAACAAGAACTCAATTTTTCCTCTGTCGTGCCACCGGCTAGACCTACTTGGATACGCTGTTGATTCTGGAGTTATTGTTCACGATTTGGTGATGTATTTGCTCTAGAGTTTAGCCTTCGCTATTCAGGAAGCTTTATCATTAGCTTAGCAAGCTTTTGGAATTAATTTGATTTAATTATGGTGACGAAGAGAGTATGGACTCTCTTTCACTTTTAAATGGCCGACCCTTCCCTCAGACGGAAGTGTTGGTGTCGAAGAGAGTATAGACTCTCTTTCACTTTTTATGACCCACCCTTCCCTTAGACGGAAGTGTGTTTAGGTTTTTGGTAATTTTGCTTAACAAAGTTATAGATTTATTTTATATCTCTCCGCCATTTATAGGCCTCTTCGATTAACTTTTCATTTATTATAAACTTATAAAAATTAATTTTTATGTTTGTTTATATGCGACCTTTCCTAATAGTAGGCGGTCCTTACTTGGAACCGAAGTTAATTAACATTGAGCCCGTCATATCGTTTTTCCTGTTTAGAATTTATGCTATTTTTATTTTAATGTTTTTGAAAGAATTTCTTTGATAGTCTCGTACTGTTTTCAAAGTTGAACTAACGTTTTGTTTAGTCTCCGCAGTTGTTGACGTTCAGAACGTTCAACTTGCGCTCTATCGTTACGATAGAGAGAGAGTATTTCACGGTTTCACGTTGCAGTAAGAGTAAACCGTTTCTAGCGTTTCGTTCATTCTTTCTTAGCTTAAATGGTTTTAATTCTAATAAAGGAACTTTTTATTTGGGAAACCTTTCAGTTTTTTTCCTTTAACAAATAATATGTTTTAACGATATATATAATTGGGCTCATCTCTCAGGTTCTAAGTCAAGAGAGAGAGAGAGAGAGATAGAGACGGAGGGAGAGAGAGGAGGATAAACGTTTCGTTCAAGCGGGTAACGTTGTTCTCGTTTTTTTGCTCTTCTCCCTAGTCGCTATAGGGGAAGAAGGTAAAACGTTTCTAGAGTTTTATTCTTGTTCCCAGGCTTTATGCGGTGAGAGATTTTAAACGTAGTTTATTTGATCTAGTGTTTAGTCTCTTTTCCAGCCACTGAATTCTTTATCTTTCATTATGTTTTTCTGTTACATTGTAATACTGTTTTCGCAATTACTACCTTTTAATGAAGGATAGGATTGCGTGTTTCAGGTACAAACCACTTAAAGTTTCGAGTTCAGTGAAATAAGTGCAAACAGAAAATCAAAAGTGATAAAGTGATATGCGCAAAGTGTTACAGTGTTGCGTTCGAGGGTTCGTCTGTTCGTGCCAGTTGTTCACCTAGTCCGATACCTCTTACAAGCTCCCAAGCCCAGGGGAGAAGTAATGTCGAAGGACTTATGGGTTCCTCAGGCCTTGATCGACGAACAGACGTTTCCCTCCGTGGTTTCGGGTGTATCTACACACGTTGCCGACGTGATCACCCCACCCACACAAAGACGAGAGAGCCCATTTATTCCTCGTCTGCGGAAGAGGTTTCTCGCAGAAACCATGGACCAAATCTTGCAGCTTTTAAGTGCAAGTCGGTCCCTTCCGCGCAAGTCCAACGGCCTAGGTGTAGCCACTGGGTCAGTTCGGACTCGCTGCAGTACGACAACTGCACACCTCCCAAGAGAGGCAAGGTGGTACCGCAACAGGCAGTAACTCCGTCTGTTGCCGCACCAGCTGTTTTAGACCCTCAGTCACAACGGACAGTAGCTCCGTTTGTTGTTGTCTTTCATAGACCCTAGTGGTCCATGCTGCAGACTATACAGTCTCAGCTTGCTCCTTCATGCAGGAGTATCATGCTGGAAGGTTGACAATGCACCTGTTAACCTACAACCCGCCGAGGTTGTGCGCTCAGCAGATACTGCGGCTGCCTGCTCCCACCCTCCACCTGTGAGAACTCCACCACCGATGCGCAGTCCACCCTGCCAGACGCATGTTCTTGCTGCACCATCTGTTAACATGCGTGAGCTACCGCATCAGCAGTGGGAAGGTTCTGTAGAGCTGCCGGGTTCCAGCACTATGCGGCATTCTCCGCAGCCCATGCAGCATGCTCTGCATACCTTACAGCATGCTCCGCATACCATGCAGCATGAGCAGCATACCTTACAGCATGCTCTGCATACCATACCGCATGCTCCTCAACCCACCGCAGCCCCTCCCACGCACCAGCACTCTGCTTTTGTTGTTGCCAGCTCCCACATTCCGACTACGGAGAAGGTTGACGATGCACCCGTGGGCCTACACCTCCCACGGTTGTGCGCCCGGCATGGCTTCCTGCTCTCACACTCTTGTTGTGAGAGCTCCTCCACCCATGCACAGTCAACCCTGCCAGATGTATGATGACTCCCACACACAGAGCACTCCGTTGCCGTGCATGAGCTACCACAAGCTGCCGTGTTTTGACACGGTGTGTCAGCCTCCGCAACACACTGTGGTCCCCGCCACTCGCCAGCAGCAAACTAGTCAGTCAGGAGTTGAGGCTTCCCCACACAACTTTGGTTGTTGCCAACTCACAAACTGTCATACAGTTACATGACGTTGCCTTCTGGTCTGCTACTTATACACCAGTGCTGTATGTCCTCACGCTCCTGTTGTGGTTGACAGTTCAGTTTTTGACAGTTCACAGACTGTCAAGCAGTTTCATAACGTTGCCTTCTGGTCTGCTGCTTTTGCACCAGTGAAACCCTCACTGAGAGAACCTAGCTTTTCTCGGATATGGTTCCTGTAGATGAGAAAGTGCTGTTCTCCCTCCTTCTGATATTCCCTTGAGGACTCTGTCATTTGGAGAGGAGCCTTAAGCTGCTTAGCCTCCTATGGACTTTTATTTAAGCATAACATGCTTCCAGGGAGGGTAAATGGTTCCGCTTCAGTCGCTAACCCCGTCTGTTGCCACACCTGCTCCCATAGACCTTGGGCTTTGTTGCAAGACATGCAGTCCAAGCTTAGTCCTTGATAGAGGATTTTTTACGGAGAAGACCCTTCTTGCCAACGACCTTCCTACCGGTTGGTTGTACGCCCTGTTGACGCTGAGGTATCCTACTCACGTCCGCCAGTTGAGATGGTTCCTCCACCGGTGCGACCCAGTGTGGGTTGCCAGTCGCACGTTGATGTTATGCTACTCTCGGAGGTGGTTGTGGACGTTCAGTGTGTCACTGGGAAGACGTTCAACAACCAGCAGAGGTGACTTGTTGTGACGCAGTGCGGCAACCTCAGCAACCCGATAAGGGGTTGTCTGTACTACCCAGACAGTCTAGACAGTTTCGGGTTGTCGCTGTACTTCCTCGCTTCCCCATGGTTGACAGTTCACAGACTGTGCAGCAGTACCATGATCTTGTGTCCGGCTCCGTCACGCACCCACCAGTGCGACCGGATTCAGCGAGTCAGATGTTGCCCACTCCGTTGCCGTTTCCTCATCAGTTTCGGATGAGGAACCCTCTGATGAGGACATGGCTGAACAAGAAGATCAATCCCCAGCCCTGCTATCCATCCAGAAGATGCTGAAGAAGGAATACGGCCCTGTCAGGCTGTGGATGAGTCTGGTTAGGACACTGTCATCCGTGGTGCATTTGGTGTCACTTGGAAGACTACACCTCCGTCCTCTTCGGTTTCATCTAGCTCTTCACTGGAAAAGGACAAGACGCTAGAAGCGGTCTCGATCCCGGTTTCCGGAAGATAAGTCTGGTCTAACCTGAGGAAAGGACTTTATCAACCTTTTATAGGGTCTTCCCCTGACTGTTCAGACTCCCAACCACGTTCTCTTCTCAGACGCATCGGACGTAGGCTGGGGTGCGACCTTAGGCGGTAGGGAATGCTCGGGATTATGGAACTCGCGTCAAAGGACAATGCATTTTAATTGCAGGAAGCTTCTGGCAGTAAGTCTGACCTGGAAAAGCTTCAGGTCTCTCCTTCAAGACAAAGTAATGGAGGTCAACACGGACAACTCCCTGCTTTGATGTTCATCTCCTAGCAAGGAGGGACCTACTCTCTGACATGGTGCGAGTTCGCTAGTGACCTCCTCTCCTGTTCAACAGGTCTAGACTTTTCACTAGTAACAAATTTCTTCCAAGGCAACTTGAATGTCTTAGCAGTTTGTCTCAGTAGGAAGGGACATTAATTCCAACATATTGGACCCTCCACAGAGATGTATGCAAGAGACTTTGGGTCACCTGGGGCCATCCAACCATAGATCTCTTCGCAACCTCGATGTCCAAGAGGCTCTCAACAGACCCAGCAGTGGTTCTTTTAGATGCCTTTCTACTAGATTAGTCTCATCTAGATCTATATGCATTCCCTCCGTTCTAGTTTGTCAACAAGGTACTGCAGAAGTTCGCCTCTCACGTTGGGACAAAGTTGACACTAGTTGCTTCCCTCTGGCCCGCGAGAGAATAACTTACCGAGGTACTTCGATGGCTAGTAGACGTTCCCAGAACTCTTCCCCTAAGGGTGGACCTGCTACGTCTGCCACGCGTAAGAAGGTACTCCAAGGCCTCCACGCTCTTCGTCTCACTGCCTTCAGAGTATCGAAAGACTCTCGAGAACTAGAGGTTTTTCGAAGGAGGCAACCAGAGCGATTGTTAGAGCAAGGAGAACATCCACCCTTAGAGTCTACCAATCGAAGTGGGGAATCTTCCTAAACTGGTGCAAGTCAGTATCCGTATCCTCGACCAGTACCTCTGTAACTCAATTAGCTGACTTCCTCTTATATCTGAGAAAAGAGCGATCTCTTTCAGCTCCCACTTTCAAGGGTTACAGAAGCATGTTGGCATCAGTCTTCCGTCACAGAGGCTTAGATCTTTTTAACAATAAAGATCTACAGGACCTCCTTAAGTCTTTTGAGACCACGAAGGAGCGTCGTTTGGTTACACCTGGTTGGAATTTAGACGTGGTTCTAAGATTCCTTATGTTAGACAGGTTCGAACCACTTCAATCAGCCTCCCTGAAAGATCTCACCTTTAAGACTCTTTTCCTGATATGCTTTACCAGCTAAAAGAGTCAGTGAGATTCATGCCTTCAGCAAGAACATCGGATTTTCATCCGAAACGGCTACATGTTCTACATCTTGGTTTTCTAGCCAAACACGAGCTGCCTTCTCGGCCTTGACCAATATCGTTCGTTATTCCAAACTTATCGATATGGTTGGAAAGGAACTAGAAAGAGTATTATGTCCTGTAGAGCTCTTAAGTTCTATTTTAAAAACCTTTATGAGGCCCGTCTGAAGCTTTATGGTGTTCAGTTAAGAATTCATCTTTGCCTATGTCAGAGAATTCTTTATCCTATTATTTTCAGACTGTTAATACGAGAAGCTCATTCCCTTCTGAATGAGGAAGACCAAGCTTGGCTGAAGGTAAGGACACACGAAGTTAGAGCTATCACAACTTCCGTGACCTTTTAATAAATAGATCTCTGCAAAATATTTTCGACGCAACCTTTTGGAAAAGCTAATCAGTGTTCGCGTCTTTTATCTTAAGAATGTCCAGTCTCTTTACGAGAACTGCTACACTCTGGGACCATTCGTAGCAACGAGTGCAGTAGTGGTGGGGGCTCCACCACTACAATTCCCTAATTCCAGAACCTTTTTAATCTTTCTCTTGAAATATTTCTGGGTTGTCCGGAAGGCTAAGAAGCCTTCCGCATCCTGGTTGATTTGGCGGGTGGTCAAATTCTTTCTTGAGAAGCGCCTAGATTAGAGGTTGTGATGAGGTCCTTTAGTATGGGTTGCAGCCCTTAATACTTCAGCACCTAGGAGTCGCTCAGCATCCTAAGAGGATCGCTAGGCTCAGTAAGGAAGACGTACTTAAAAATGCAGAGTAATGGTTCAAGTCGACTTCCTTACCAGGTACTTATTTATTTTATGTTTGTTATATTGAATAACGGCTAAAATAAGATACGGGATACTTAGCTTCTTTGTTAACATGTATGCTGGTCTCCACCCACCACCCTGGGTGTGAATCAGCTACATGATCATCGGGTAAGATTAATATTGAAAAATGTTATTTTCATTAGTAAAATAAATTTTTGAATATACTTACCCGATGATCATGAATTTAAGGACCCGCCCTTCCTCCCCATAGAGAACCAGTGGACCGAGGAGAAAATTGAGTTCTTGTTGACAAGAAGTACTTGAGTACCTGCTCACAGATGGCGCTGTTGTGTACACCCCCACCTGTATAGCGATCGCTGGCGTATCCCGACCGTAGATTTCTGTCGGGCAACAGAGTTGACAGCTACATGATCATCGGGTAAGTATATTCAAAAATTTATTTTACTAATGAAAATAACATATTATCTTCGAATTTGTCATATTGGCAGATACATCCACCCTCCTAATGGGTGAGTCACCCCTATTAGATAGCATTGATTTGTATTCCAGTTACGGAACAAATGACAAATTTAGAGGTAATTTGTATTTTTTGTAACGATACTAACCGTAGCTATTTAAACATACTTGCCAGCCAACCCTGTCCCCCTTGAAGTCTTACCTCCAAGCAAAGTGAGCTCAATCACAGGTGTGTGAATGGGAGGGGTAGCAAGCTAACCCCCCCCCTACCCCCCCCCCCCCAACTAGCGGGATGGGTAGTTAACCCTCGCTAAATTTTAATGGCTTTTTCTTTCAGCTTCGCTGTAAGTAATACCCCTATTATATAGGTAAGGTTTGTATCGTTAGGAAAAATACAATTACCTCTGAATTTGTCATATCTAGGGTAAAACATATTGACCGGTAAATACATTTGTTCCCGTATTAACAAACCTTCCATTATTTATGTCCCTTGTGGGACATAGCCTATATGTTGGCGGTGGAGACTGATCCTCACACCCTTTGTCCTGCCTGCAGAGGTGTGATAGTGTTAATAAGTGCAATGAGTGCAGGGAGTGGTTTTCCTCCCGGTGGGAGAGGTTTGCATGATGGCGGAAGAAGAAGTCCAAGCAGGATATTTCTCCTTCAAAGGTTTCTTTGAAAGAAGAAAAGCCGTCTCCCGACCCTCCTCCGAAGCTCCTACTCATTCGGTCTCTTACGAGAGACCGTCGAGTAGTAGCGTAGACCAAGTTATTATCGGCCAACCCCGGGTCTCGAGAAATGATTTTGCTTCCCTTAGCGAAGCAGCCCCACCTCTCCCCCCGGGTGAGGCCTTGTCGCTAACCCCCCTCTTACAGATATGGTCTTCCTTGGGGCTTACGGGTCCGCCCTCCAAGGAAGCCTTGCTGCAGTTCATCTGCATGGGTGCTTCTGTTAAGCAATCATCGTCGCCGTCAGAGGTAGATCCCCTGGCCCTTGTCGACGTTGTTGTATCAGAGGTGTCTCATGCGGTTTCATCCATCTCCTCTGCCACTCCAGACTCTACAGCAGTTGCTGCTGACTTAATTTCCCACATTCCTGATCATCCTCCGAGGGGGAAACTCAGTTCAACGTCTGTCTCTCCTGCAAGTTTTTCTCCCCCTCAGGGGAGTTCACTTATAGAGACTCCTCTTCGGAGGACTGTTGTGGTGCACGGTCAGCTTGTTGATCCAACGGCCCCAGAGAGCGCATCTGTTGGAAGGCTCGCCTTCCTCTTCGCCTTAGAGGTCTCCCTTCATCGTCACTGCAGTCCCCTGCAGAGGAACCTCCGCTGTATTCAGACCTTCATATATCAACCATCACTGCACCTGCAACCAGTTTTGTAACTTCGGTCATGGACCTCTCAGCCGATCGTTCGCGATCCTCTTCGGTGGATGGTCGTCCTTACAAAGGGCATGCTGACCATCCATCCTCCAGACCTGCCGACCTACCATCATCATTCCTGTCACCGGTAGAGCCCATTGTAGCTCTACCAAAGTGCGCAGCTGCGCGCTAACAACCTTTAACTTGCCATCTGTCGAACCTTCAGCACTCACCAGCAGCTCGTCACTCTACAGCATTTATTCGCGCCCCTTCACCTGCTCGCCTTCACAGAAGGCAGCAGTTTCATGCTCTTGCGCGCCAACGTTCGCCTGCACGTCAGCGCTCTCCTGCGCGCCGTGTGCCCAGGGTCGCCCACGCGCCAGGGTACTACAGCGTGCTTCTGCTCTCCTGCGCGCCCACGATCTCCTGCATGCCAGTGCCCTCCTGCGCCCACAATCTCCTACGCTCCAGCGCCCACGTGCGCGATAACGCTCGCCTACGCGCCAGCACTCTCCTGCGCGCCCTTACTCTCCTGCGCGCCAACCTGTGCACCATTCATTGCCTGCGCGCCAACGAATGCCTGTGCGACATCACTCTCCGGCGCACAAGACTGTAGGTGAGACAGCAATCACATTGCAGCCCTCACCTATGATCCAACTCTCACCAGCGCGCCGGCGCTCTCCTGAACATTTGCGCTCACTTGTGTGCCAAATATCTCCAGCGCGCATGCACGGAGATGCGCTCGCCAACTCTCACCTACGTACGCGCCAATACTCTCATGCGCTCCCGCTCGCCAATATTCTCCCGCGCGGGGACGCCAATATTCTCCCTCGCGTGAGCGCCGATATCCTCCCGCGCGCGAGCCCGCGTACCAACAGGCACGGGCGCTGGATCTACACCCAGCAAGGTTGCCATTGCCTCATTCCCCTGCCCGCAAACGCATTCCAGCGCGCACTGTGGGAGAAGGGAAACAAACACAAGCAGGGGGGTTCAGGACCCCTAAACTGCCTTCTAAGGTAGACCCACCTATTACTGTGACTCCTCGTAGAGAACCTTCAGTCCCTTTCCCTTCAGGGGATCTGTCTGACAGTGCATCCGTCAGTCAGCAGCCTTGGTTCAGTGCCTTAGTCAGAGCCGTAATACAGGCTTTCAAGCCAGTCCTGTCTGACCGCTCATCAGAGCAACCTATAGCTCTGGACTTAAGAGACAGAACCATGGCCTCCTCTACCCCTTTAAAGAGGGAAAGATGAGTTTCTGATGTGGTCACTTCCTCGAGGGCGAAGCTGACTCCATGCAGACCATCAAGGCAAGTTCCTCTAGTTTCTCAGAAATACTCTCCCTCCCTGTCGGACGAAGACCATCTGTCACCAAGGGAACCGCGCGAGGAGAGACATTCCTCCATCGCACCAATGGAGGAAACCTCTCTTCAAGTGGAGTGTTCCCCGCAATCAAAGACCCGGAGGGACATGACACACAGGCCTTCGATGTTGGAGTCTAACTCCTTTCTCGGAAGGAGTCCAAAGACTCCAAAACTCTACCAAAGTCCTCCACTAGGGCTAGAACGGAGACAGCCAGCCACTCAGGGAATGTCTGCGACTCACCCCAAGAAGAGCTCTCGGGGATAGAAGGAGACTTCGCTGCGAGTCTTACATCAGGAGGAGACCAACAAGAATCAGAGCATGCATTCTGGCAGGTTCTGACTCTAATGAGAGTTCTCAATGGGTTTTCCAACCTGGAGATACCCCTCGAGAGAGCAAAGACACTGTCTTAGACTGCGTCTTTAGTACTCAGATACCTTCAAAGACCAGTACAGCCCTACACTGGTCTCAAGGGTTGAAGAGTACCAGGGACAAGATCTCCCAACAGCTCTCTGTGATTGCCTCCTCCAACCATGCTGGCGCTACGAAAAAGCTCCTCCGTCTTCCTCGCGTACAGCAAAGGAGGTACTTTGAGATCCTGGAGGAACCCAGTTCAGCTTTGGAAGAGCTAACCAGGGGAGTCCCTCCTGAGAGACTCTCCAGCCATCAGGTCTCGTTCTCAGCAACTGAGATCCTTCACCAGGAAAAGGTCACAAAGTATACGATGCAAGCTACTTCGTGGCTCGACATCTGGTTAGGGACCTTAGGTATCCTGATACGATCCGAGGATTTTTCCAAGGAGCGTGCCAGGAAAGCAATGGAGACCTTACTTTCAGGCACTCGCACGATCGAGTTTCTTGCCCACCAAGTCTCGAGCTTGTGGCAAACACCTGAAACGTCGAGATGCAGTGTCTGAGAAGTTCCACCAACAGGTCCCAAGCATCAAGATAAATAGGCTCAGACATTCCTCCCTAGAGGGGCCCATCTGTTTGCGCCTAAGGACGTGGAACTTGCTGCTGAGAGGTGGAGGAAGTCTCATCAAGACTCTCTCCTCTATAGGGCTTTAACAACTAAACCCTATAAGCCTCCAGCACCCCAGGAATCCCATCCAACCAAGACCGCGACAACGACGAAAACAGCAGTGAAGACAGTGGTGTCTAAGCCCTTTCCTGTCAAGGTCATGCAAGGCAAAAAGTTCTCCAGGGGAGGCAAGAATCCTAGAGGGAGCAGCCAAGGCCGCAAACGCTAGGATAGGCACTCCCCCTGCGTTTCCACCAGTGGGGGGATGCCTACAAAGTTGCTCAGACAGGTGGAAGCAACTCTGGGTCGATTCCTGGACAATCTCTGTGATCCGTCTAGGATATCGCGTCCCCTTCATAACATCTCTACCTCCCCTGACCAGGAATTCAGTGTCATTAGACTCCCTTGCCATGGGATCGGCAAGGGGGCAAGCCCTTCGGGCAGAAGTCCAGACCCTGTTGAAGAAGGGCGCTCTCCAAGTGTCCTTGACGGGTCCCCATGCTTCTTCAGTTAAGAAAGGCATCGGGAGGCTGGAGACCAGTCATCAACCTCTCAGCCCTGAACAAGTTTGTCTAACAAACTCCATTCAGCATGAAGACGACAGACACGGTCAGTCTAGCAGTAGGACCTCAAGACTTCATGTGTACACTCGACCTAAAGGACGCGTACTTCCAGATCCCAGTCCATCCGTCTTCAAGGAAGTACTTAAGATTCAGCCTAGACAACAGAAAGTACCACAGCACCCCAATTTATCACCTGAGTGTTTGCCCTAGTGTCAACTTGGGGACACAGGATTGGCATCCATCTCCTCCGTTATCTGGATAACTGGCTAAACCTAGCAGATTCGGTGTCAACCCTTCTTCAATATCGAGACAAACTTCTGAGACCTTTCTAGGATCTGGGGATCATGGTAAATCTCGAGAAGTCTCCTCTGCTTCCTACACAGAGACTGGTATACTTAGGCATGATCATAGACACCAATCTCCACAAAGCCTTCCCATCAGACAACAGGATAACAAGGCTGAGAAAGGTCACAAGACCTTTTCTCAGAAGAGAAGAACTTCCAGCCCAATAGTGGTTACATCTCCTCGGTCACCTTTCATCGCTGGCTCGTCTAGTTCCCAATGGTCGCCTCAGGATGAAATCCCTCCAGTGGCAACTCAAGTCCCGTTGGAATCGAGCTCACGACTCCCCGGACATGCGGATCCCCATGGGATCAGCGGAACTGACAGACCTCCAGTGGTGGGTGACAGACGAGAATCTATGAAAGGGAGTGGACCTTCTCGTCCTCCCCCCGGATTTGATGCTGTTCTCAGACGCTTCAAAAGGGGGGGGGGGGGGGCCACATGCTGCACCACACGACCTCAGGCCTCAGAGTCAGAAAAGTACCTCCACTTAAATCTAGAGATAAAGGCCGTCTTTCTGGTTCTTCAACAGTTCCAACAGTTCCTGGTAGGCCACTCAGTGGTGGTGATGAGCAACAACACCACAGTAGTGGCTTACATCAACAAGCAAGGAGGTACTTTTTCACAGCAGCTATCCCATCTAGCAGTAGAGATACTGAGATGGGCCAAAATCCACTCGATACCACTATCGGCACGCTTCATTCCAGGCAAAAGGAATGTGCTCGCCGACAACCTGAGCAGAGCATCTCAGATAGTGGGTACCGAGTGGTCTTTGGATTATCTAGTAGCCAACAAAGTCCTGACTTTGTGGTGTTCTCCGATTGTGGACCTCTTCGCAACGGCCCTGAACTTCAGGCTCCCGCTGTATTGTTCCCCAGTCCCAGACCTCAAGGCTCTCTGGCAAGATGCTTTCCAACAACGGTGGGACAACATCGACGTATACGCCTTTCCCCCGTTCTGTCTGATGAGGAGGGTACTCAACAAGACCAGACCATCGGTCAATCTTTCAATGACCCTTATAGCTCTGCTATGGCATCACGCAGAATGGTTTCCGGACCTTCTACAACTCCTAACGGAGCCCCTAAGAGAACTCCCTCCACGACACAATCTACTCAAACAACCACATGCCAACATATTCCACAAAGCTGCAGCTTCACTATGACTTCACGCCTGGAGACTATCCAGCATCTCCTCTCTCAGAGAGGATTTTCGCAACAAGTTGCAATTAGGATGGCTGTATACCTGCGTAAGTTATCAGCAGCAGTCTACCAGGCAAAGTGGAAACTCTTCTGTGGTTGGTGTCGTGGAAGGAGTATCTCTCCACTCGATGCCACTGTTCCAGCAATAGCGGAGTTGCTCGTGTATTTGCGTGAAGAAATGCGCCTATTAGTCTCGGTAGTGAAAGGCTATCGCTCAGCCTTAAGCCTCGCCTTCAGACTGAAAGGAATGGACATTTCTTCATTGCTAAAACTTTCTTTACTCATACTGAGTTATGAAATTACCTGCTTCCAGTTAGAAGTGAGACCTCCCCCATGGAACGTGGTTTGAGTTCTCAGGTCTCTTAAGAGACCTCTCTATGAACCAATACGCCAGGCAACCGATCGCCACCTGACTTGGAAGACGGTGTTCCTGCTAGCTTTGGCCAACCGAATCAGTGACTTCATGGTCTCTCATACGACATCGCCCATTCAAGGGGATGGGGAGAGGTAACGTTCAGCTTCGTCCCTGAGTTTATTGCTAAGACTCAGAACCTGGGAGTAGCAGATCCACGATTCGATTCCTTCCGGATTTCTAGTCTCCGTACTGTAACAGATGACCCAGACCATCTCTTACTATGCCTAGTGAGGAGTTTTAGGCTGTATCTTAAGAGAACAGCCGTAGCCCGTCCTCGTGTGCCTGCACTATTCATCAGCACAGGAAGTACCAAGCAGAGGGTCACCAAGAACACCATCTCAGCATGGATTCGCAAGGTCATAGACCATGCACTGAATCCAGACCCTCCTCCGTCACGTCACCCCAGAGCTCATGATGTCGGGCGTAGCTACGTCCCTGGCATTCAAGAGAAACTATTCAGTGACGCAGGTTCTTCAAGCTGGGGTGTGGAAGTATCAGACCACGTTCACATCCCACTACCTGCAAGACATGACCCACAGGAGACTTGATATGTTCTCTATCGGTCCTGTGGTGGCTGCACAACAGCTGGGTTAAAACCTCAAGCACCTTGCTGGACAAGTAGCAGAAGGTTGAGGGCATTGTTACCCGGTTTTAGTCTGCGTGAATGAAAAGGTTTGACTAGCCCTTATTCTTTTCTTCATTCTCCCCTCTCTTGGGGGAAGCAGCATCCTGGGTTCTCTGCATAGCTGACCTCAAACCACTGCAGGTAAACCATGCTCCCTTGTGTACCTAGTATTTAGATTAATACTGTTTTGTCCCCATACCCTGACGAGGTGGTATTGGGAAAGTTCTAGGGCACAGTTTTTCCTTCTAAAGAACTCGGAATAACTTTACCAGGACAGTCACACTTCTACATACCTCAACACACAGCTTGTGTAGTACGTGAACCTTGCGTAGCAAGGTTTTAGCTAGGCGCTGGGACTCCTTATTTCTTGAGTACTGATACACTCAGATAAGAAGCCCCCTGGTAAAAGCCAAAAGCCAGATTGGCTGGGACGTCCACCCTTCCTAATGGGTGAGTCACCCCTATTAAATAGCATGGTATGTATTCCAGTTACGGAACAAATGACAAATTCGTAGATAATTTGTATTTTTCCTAACTATACAAACCTTGGCTATTTAAGCAAACTTACCCGCCAGCCTTATCCCCCTTGAAGTCCTTCTTCCAAGCAAAGTAAGCTCAATCACAGGTATGTGAGGAGGAGCGGTAGCAAGCTACCCTCTTTATCCCCCGCTAACTAGCAGTATGGGTAGTTAACCCTCATTAAAAATTAATGGCTCATCATTTCAGCCACGCCGAAAGTAATACCGCTATTAAATAGCTGATGTTTGTATAGATAGGAAAAATACAAGTTATCTATGAATTTTTCATATTTCCTGTTCTTGCTGACAGAACAGGCATA
Organism: Palaemon carinicauda; assembly: GCF_036898095.1. Lineage (NCBI taxonomy): Eukaryota > Metazoa > Arthropoda > Malacostraca > Decapoda > Palaemonidae > Palaemon > Palaemon carinicauda. The sequence continues at coordinate 3,507,057 of NC_090738.1, read as the reverse complement.
CACTAGTTCGGTGCAGTTTTGCAGCACACCCTTCTTTGAAGTCTACGCACCATTTGTTTATTTGGCATTTTGCACATTTGTGCTTTAAACTTCTGTTTCTCACTCATTTTTAATTTCTCAGTGATATTGTGTAATGAGTAAAAAGGGTGGTTAGCTGATAGCTACCCACCTGCTGTTGCATCCGCTTAATCCTGAGTGACTTTACATGAAAATGTAAAAGAATTAATAGTGGTCCAGTCCTAGTTTGGATGCTCAGAGCTGGTCTTAGCCTCAAAGTGAAACTTACTGGGTTGGGAAAAACCTACCTACTGCCATTGCCCATCCCTTCATCGCATCACACAAGCTCTCTCACTTCAACAGAGTGCCAAATCATTGAGAGAGAGAGAGGGGGGTGTTATTGTGTGTGTTTTATGACCTCTTTTGTTAGTATGTGTCCAATAGAATCTTTACCTTGTCCTGTTAAAGTAAATAAATGACATTGATGAGAAAGATATATGAAAACCTGTGAATTATTAAGATGTATTTTAGTAAGACCCTATGGCGAGCCTCAGAAATGTCCTCGTAACTCTGGTGTTGGGAATCACTGGCATAAACAAACAAAACAAACTAAGGAAGGCAATCTTGAACAGTAAATTAATTGCTTTATTACATTATTGCTATTACTAAGAATAGATAGTGGATAACTAATCATAACTTGATTTTATTACTTAAAAGTAAACTAAGCTATCTCACATAACGAGAGCTGAAGAACACAAGTGTTAACTACACTGGGATTGTAATGAAAAATGGCAGCTTGGCGCAAGTTAGTCTGTCAGTAAATTTGTCCCTAGTAGTAATGATGATGTGTCATTGATACTAAGAGAATTTCAGCATTGGAGATGCTGTGAAGAGTTCAATAGAGCCTGAACTCCAGGGTCTCTTTTTCACACTCAGTTCATGCTTTGCATGTTGAAAGATTGACCCTAGAGCAGTGGAGGCAATAATAGTATGTTTCTTTGGTGTTTTATGTAATACTGTATTGGAATCCTTGTTCTAGCCTTTCACAGAAAAATCCTTTGAGATCACACACCGTATTAACCCCAAAAAGATGGTGTGCGTATGGTCACAATATGGTTGAATGGTTTGTAATACTGTACTTAATTAGTTGTATATATGAAAACAGCAGTTATAATCATGTACTCTATGTATGGGTTTAACTTATGTTACTTTCAAGTTTTTATTTTTTTTTATTTTGGTGGTTCCTAATTTTTTTTTATATTTTGCAGATGTCTTTCAATGCTATTTCTTGAAATACCATCGAGCAGATATTTTGTCTATATTGAAAGCAGAAGATGAATTTGATCACTATTCTGTTGTTTTCAAGTAAGTTATTGAGCTAGTTTGGTCATTGAAGTTCGGTAACAAAATAGCCTAAGGTGAGTATGGGGCCAGTGGAACTGTCCTCTCACTTGATTATCAATGCTCTTTTTTCTCCTACACCAATACAAACCATCGTCCTTTACTATAGGAGAATGGATAATAGCGAAGTTGGGACACGACAGATAACCCTTTTACCCCCAAAGGACGTACTGGTACGTTTCACAAAAGCCATCCCTTTACCCCCATGGACGTACCGGTACGTCCTTGCAAAAAAATGCTATAAAAATTTGTTTTTCAATACTAAACTTACCCGATGATCATATAGCTGTCAGCTCTGCTGCCCGACAGAAAAACCTACGGGCGGAATACGCCAGCGATCGCTATACAGGTGGGGGTGTACATCAACAGCGCCATCTGTCAAGTAGGTACTCAAGTACTCGATGTCAACATAGAACCAATTTTCTCTCTGTCGTGCCACTGGCAAGACCTACTAAATACGCTGTTGCTAACTGGATTTGTTTTCACAACGATTTGGTGAAGTACACTATTCCAGTTTTGAGCTTTCGCTATGCAGGGGTTTTATCTTCATTTCAAAACTTGAACTCGTTTTGGATAGATTTAATTATGGTGACGAAGAGAGTATGGACTCTCTTTCACTTTTAAATGGCCGACCCTTCCCTTAGACGGAAGTGTGTTTAGGTTTTTGGTAATTTTGCTTAACACGTTATAGATCTATACATTTTATATCTCTCCGCCTTTATAGGCCTCTTCGATTAACTTTCCATTTATTATAAACATATAACAATAAATTCTTATGTTTGTTTATATGTGACCTTTCCTGATAGTAGGCGGTCCTAACTTGGAACCGAAGTTAATTAACATTGAGCCCGTTATATCGTATTTAACCTTTAAAGAATTTAATACTTTTTAAATTTTAATGTTTTATGAAAGAATTTCTTTGATAGTCTCGTACTGTTTTCAAAGATGAACTAACGTTTAGTTTTTAGTCTACGCAGTTGTTGACGTTCAGGACGTTCAACATGCGCTCTATCGTTACGATAGAGAGAGAGTATCACGGTTTCACTTTGCAGTAAGAGTAAACCGATTCTGGCGTTTCGTTCATTCTTTCTTAGCTTAAATTCTAAATTAAAGGAACTTTTTATTTGGAAAACCTTTCAGTTTTTTCCTTTAGCAAATAACATGTTTTAACGATATATAATTGGGCTCTTCTCTCAGGTGCGAAATCAAGAGAGAAAGAGAGAGAGAGATAGAGACGGAGGGAGAGAGAGGAGAATAAACGTTTCGTTCAAGCTGGTAACGTTGTTCTCGTTTTTTTTTACTCTCCTCCCTAGTCGCTGTAGGGGAAGAAGGTAAAACGTTTCTAGGGTTTTATTCTTGTTCCCAGGCTTTGTGCGGTGAGAGATTGTAAACGTAGTTTATTTGATCTAGTGTTTAGTCTCTTTCCCAGCCACTGAATTCTTTATCTTTATATATGTTTTCTGTTGCATTGTACGACTGTTTTCGCAATTACTACCTTTTAATGAAGGATAGGATTGCGTGTTTCAGGTAGAAATCAGTTAAAGTTTCGATTTCAGTGAAATAAGTGCAAAACAGAAAATCAAAGTGATAAAGTGATATGCGCAAAGTGTTACAGTGTTGCGTCCGAGGGTTCGTCTGTTCGTGCCAGTCGTTCACCTAGTCCGGGACCTCTTACAAGCTCCCAAGCCCAGGGGAGAAGTAATGTCGAACGACTTATGGGTTCCACAGGCCTTGATCAACGAACAGACGTTTTTCCCTCCGTGGTTTCGGGCGTATCTACCCAAGATCGCCCCACCCACACAAAGACGAGAGAGCCCATTTGTTCCTCGTCTGTGGAAGAGGTTTCTCGTAAGAAACCATGGACCACATCTCGCAGCTTTTTAAGTGCAAGTCGGTCCCTTCCGCGCAAGTCCAAGGGCCCGGGTGTAGCCACTGGGTCAGTTCGGACTCGCTGCAGTCATCCGACGACTGCACACCTCCCAAGAGAGGCAAGGTGGTACCGCAACAGGCAGTAACTCCGTCTGTTGCCGCACCAGCTGTTTTAGACCCTCAGTCACAACGGACAGTAGCTCCGTCTGTTGCCGCTTTTGTAGACCCTAAGTGGCCTTTACTGCAGTCTATGCAGGAGTTTCGTGCGGAGAAGGTTGACACTGCTCCCGTTAGCCTACAACCTTCCACGGTTGTGCGCCCAGCTCACGCTGAGGCTGCCTGCTTCCACACTTTGGCTGCGGAGAGCTCCACCACCGATGCGCAGTCGACCCTGCCAGACGCATGTTGACGTTAGCCGACGTGCGGCACCCTCCGTTGACATGCGTGAGCTACCGCATCAGCAGTGGGAAGGTGGAGTCAAGCTGCCGTGTTTTGACGCGATGCGTTAGTTTCCGCAACCCACGGCAGTCCCCACCACGCACCACCACTCCGCTTTGGTTGTTGCCTGCTCCCACACTCCGACTGCGGAGAAGGTTGACGATGCACCCGTTTGCCTACAACCTGCCACGGTTGTGTGCCCAGCAGACGCTGCGGCTGCCTGCTCCCACACTCTTGTTGTGAGAGCTCCTCCACCCATGCGCAGTCGACCCTGCCAGACGCATGCTGACTCCCACAGACACACGGAGCACTCCGTTGCCGTGCGTGAGCTACCACAAGCTGCCGTGTTTTGACACGGTGTGTCAGCCTCCGCAACCCTCTGTGGTTACCGCCACTCGCCCGCAGCAGACTAGTCAGTCAGGAGTTGAGGCTTCCCCACACAGCTTTGGTTGTTGCCAGCTCACAGACTGTCAAGCAGTTACATGACGTTGCCTTCTGGTCTGCTACTAATGCACCAATGCTGTATGTCCTCACGCACCTGTTGTGGTTGACAGTTCAGTTTTTCAATATTAATCTTACCCGATGATCATGTAGCTGTCAACTCTGTTGCCCGACAGAAATCTACGGTCGGGATACGCCAGCGATCGCTATACAGGTGAGGGTGTACACAACAGCGCCATCTGTGAGCAGGTACTCAAGTACTTCTTGTCAACAAGAACTCAATTTTTCCTCTGTCGTGCCACCGGCTAGACCTACTTGGATACGCTGTTGATTCTGGAGTTATTGTTCACGATTTGGTGATGTATTTGCTCTAGAGTTTAGCCTTCGCTATTCAGGAAGCTTTATCATTAGCTTAGCAAGCTTTTGGAATTAATTTGATTTGATTATGGTGACGAAGAGAGTATGAACTCTCTTTCACTTTTAAATGGCCGACCCTTCCCTTAGACGGAAGTGTTGGTGTCGAAGAGAGTATAGACTCTCTTTTTTAATTTTGCTTAACAAAGTTATAGATTTATTTTATATCTCTCCGCCTTTTATAGGCCTCTTCGATTAACTTCCTTTTATTATAAACTTATAAAAATTAATTTTTATGTTTGTTTATATGCGACCTTTCCTAATAGTAGGCGGTCATTACTTGGAACCGAAGTTAATTAACATTGAGCCCGTCATATCGTTTTTCCTGTTAAGATTTTATGCTATTTTAATTTTAATGTTTTTGAAAGAATTTCTTTGATAGTCTCGTACTGTTTTCAAAATTGAACTAACGTTTTGTTTTGTCTCCGCAGTTGTTGACGTTCAGAACGTTCAACTTGCGCTCTATCGTTACGATAGAGAGAGAGTATTCACGGTTTCACGTTGCAGTAAGAGTAAACCGATTCTAGCGTTTTGTTCTTTCTTTCTTAGCTTAAATGGTTTTAATTCTAATAAAGGAACTTTTTATTTGGGAAACCTTTCAGTTTTTTTCCTTTAACAAATAATATGTTTTAACGATATATATAATTGGGCTCATCTCTCAGGTTCTAAGTCAAGAGAGAGAGAGAGAGAGATAGAGACGGAGGGAGAGAGAGGAGGATAAACGTTTCGTTCAAGCGGGTAACGTTGTTATCGTTTTTGCTCTTCTCCCTAGTCTCTTTAGGGGAAGAAGGTAAAACGTTTCTAGAGTTTTATTCTTGTTCCCAGGCTTTATGCGATGAGAGATTTTAAACGTAGTTTATTTGATCTAGTGTTTAGTCTCTTTTCCAGCCACTGAATTCTTTATCTTTCATTATGTTTTTCTGTTACATTGTAATACTGTTTTCGCAATTACTAACTTTTAATGAAGGATAGGATTGCGTGTTTCAGGTACAAACCACTTAAAGTTTCGAGTTCAGTGAAATAAGTGCAAACAGAAAATCAAAAGTGATAAAGTGATAAGCGCAAAGTGTTACAGTGTTGCGTTCGAGGGTTCGTCTGTTCGTGCCAGTTGTTCGCCTAGTCTGGGACCTCTTACAAGCTCCCAAGCCCAGGGGAGAAGTAATGTCGAAGGACTTATGGGTTCCTCAGGCCTTGATCGACGAACAGACGTTTCCCTCCGTGGTTTCGGGTGTATCTACACACGTTGCCGACGTGATCACCCCACCCACACAAAGACGAGAGAGCCCATTTATTCCTCGTCTGCGGAAGAGGTTTCTCGCAGAAACCATGGACCAAATCTTGCAGCTTTTAAGTGCAAGTCGGTCCCTTCCGCGCAAGTCCAACGGCCTAGGTGTAGCCACTGGGTCAGTTCGGTCTTGCTGCAGTACGTCAACTGCACACCTCCCAAGAGAGGCAAGGTGGTACCGCAACAGGCAGTAACTCCGTCTGTTGCCGCACCAGCTGTTTTAGACCCTCAGTCACAACGGACAGTAGCTCCGTTTGTTGTTGTCTTTCATAGACCCTAGTGGTCCATGCTGCAGACTATACAGTCTCAGCTTGCTCCTTCATACAGGAGTATCATGCTGGAAGGTTGACAATGCAGCCTGTTAACCTACAACCCGCCGAGGTTGTGCGCTCAGCAGATACTGCGGCTGCCTGCTCCCAACCTCCTCAACCCATGAGGCAGGAGCCTCATGCTATGCGGCATCCTCCTCAACCCATGAGGCAGGAGCCTCATGCTATGCGGCAACCTCCTCAACCCATGAGGCAGGAGCCTCATGCTATGCGGCATCCTCCTCAACCCATGAGGCAGGAGCCTCATGCTATGCGGCAACCTCCTCAACCCATGAGGCAGGAGCCTCATGCTATGCGGCATCCTCCTCAACCCATGAGGCAGGAGCCTCATGCTATGTGGCATCCTCCTCAACCCATGAGGCAGGAGCCTCATGCTATGCGGCATCCTCCTCAACCCATGAGGCAGGAGCCTCATGCTATGCGGCAACCTCCTCAACCCATGAGGCAGGAGCCTCATGCTATGCGGCATCCTCCTCAACCCATGCGGCATGAGCCTCATCCCATGCAGCATGAGCCTCATCCCATGCAGCATGAGCCTCATACCATGCAGCATGAGCCTCATCCCATGCAGCATGAGCCTCATCCCATGCAGCATAAGCCGCATGCCATGCAACATGCTCTGCATACCTTACAGCATGCTCTACATACAGCATGCTCTGCATACCTTACAGCATGCTCTGCATACCTTACAGCATGCTCTGCATACCTTACAGCATGCTCTGCATACCTTACAGCATGCTCTGCATACAGCATGCTCTGCATACCTTACAGCATGCTCTGCATACAGCATGCTCTGCATACAGCATGCTCTGCATTCCTTACAGCATGCTCTGCATACCTTACAACATGCTCTGCATTCCTTACAGCATGCTCTGCATACAGCATGCTCTGCATACCTTACAGCATGCTCTGCATACCTTACAGCTTGCTCTGCATACCTTACCGCATGCTCCTCAATCACACATCTTTGGTTGTTGCCAACTCACAAGACTGTCAAGCAATTTCATAACGTTGCCTTCTGGTCTGCTGCTTTTGCACCAGTGAAACCCTCACTGAGAGAACTTAGCTTTTCTCGGATATGGTTCCTGTAGATGAGAAAGTGCTATTCTCCCTCCTTCTGATATTCCCTTGAGGACTCTGTCAGTTGGAGAGGAGCCTTAAGCTGCTTAGCCTCTTATGGACTTTTATTTAAGCATAACATGCTTCCAGGGAGGGTAATGGTTCCTCTTCAGTTGCTAACCCCGTCTGTTGTCACACCTGCTCCCATAGACCTTGGGCTTTGTTGCAAGACATGCAGTCCAAGCTTAGTCCTTGTTAGAGGATTTTTGTTTACGGAGTCAGTGTGTCACTGGGAAGACGTTCAACAACCAGCAGAGGTGACTTGTTGTGACGCAGTGCGGCAACCTCAGCAACCCGATAAGGAGTTGTCTGTACTACCCAGACAGTCTAGACAGTTTCGGGTTGTCGCTGTACTTCCTCGTTTCCCCATGGTTGACAGTTCACAGACTGTGCAGCAGTACCATGATCTTGTGTCCGGCTCCGTCAGACGACTGGCTTTTAAGAGCTCCCACAAGTCGTCGCTGTCTGGAGAATCTCAGATGGACTATGGATCTGACCAAGGAACTGGGCCTCCTGGTCAATTTAGAGGAGTCCCAGCTCGTCCCATCCCAGACCATTGTCTACTTGGGTATGGAGCTTCAGAGTCGAGCTTTTCGGGCTTTTCCGTCGGCCCCAAGGATCTACCAAGCCCTAGAATGCATCCAGAGCATGCTGAGAAGGAACCGATGCTCAGTCAGGTAGTGGATGAGTCTAACAGGGACACTTTCATCGCTGGCCCTGTTCATCGAGTTAGGGAGACTCCACCTCCGCCCCCTTCAGTATCATCTAGCTGCTCACTGGATAAAGGACATGACGCTAGAGACGGTCTCAGTTCCTGTTTCCGAAGAGATGAGGTCTACTCTAACGTGGTGAAAGAACAGCTTTCTTCTCAAGGAAGGTCTACCTTTGGCTGTTCAGAAACCCGACCGCCGTCTCTTCTCGGACGCATCAGACACGGGCTGGGGTGCGACTTTGGACGGACAGGAATGCTCGGGAACATGGAATCAGGAGCAAAGGACACTTCACATCAATTGCAAGGAGCTGTTGGCGGTTCATCTGGCCTTGATAAACTTCAAGTCCCTCCAGCTTAACAAGGTGGTGGAGGTGGACTCCGACAACACCACAGCCTTGGCTTACATCTCCAAGCAGGGAGGGACTCATTCGAGGAAGTTGTTCTAGATCGCAAGGGACCTCCTCATCTGGTAAAAGATCGAAAGCTCACGCTGGTAACGAGGTTCATTCAGGGCGATATGAATGTCATGGCAGATCGCCTCAACCGGAAGGGTCAGGTCATCCCCACAGAGTGGACCCTTCACAAGAATGTTTGCATCAGACTTTGGGCCCTGTGGGGTCAGCCAACCATAGATCTGTTCGCTACCTCGATAACCTAGAGGCTCCCGTTGTATTGTTCTCCGATTCCAGACCCAGCAGCAGTTCACGTGGATGCTTTTCTGCTGGATTGGTCCCATCTCGACCTGTATGCATTCCCGCCGTTCAAGATTGTCAACAGGGTACTTCAGAAGTTCGCCTCTTGCAAAGGGACACGGCTGACGTTGGTTGCTCCGCTCTGGCCCGCGAGAGAATGGTTCATAGAGGTACTGCAATGGCTGGTCGACATTCCCAGGACTCTTCCTCTAGGAGTGGACCTTCTACGTCAACCTCACGTAAAGAAGGTACACCCAAACCTCCACGCTCTTCGTCTGACTGCCTTCAGACTATCGAAAGACTCTCAAGAACTAGAGGCTTTTCGAAGGAGGCAGCCAGAGCGATTGCCAGAGCAAGAAGGACATCCACTCTCAGAGTCTATCAGTCTAAATGGGAAGTCTTCCGAAGCTGGTACAAGGCCAATGCAGTTTCCTCAACCAGTACCACTGTAACCCAGATTGCTGACTTCCTGTTACATCTAAGGAACGTAAGATCCCTTTCAGCTCCTATGATCAAGGGTTACAGAAGTATGTTGGCAGCGGTTTTCCGCCACAGAGGCTTGGATCTTTCCACCAACAAAGATCTACAGGACCTCCTTAGGTCTTTTGAGACCTCAAAGGAACGTCGGTTGTCCACTCCAGGCTGGAATCTAGACGTGGTCCTAAGGTTCCTTATGTCATCAAGATTTGAACCTCTCCAATCAGCCTCTTTTTAGGACCTCACATTAAAAACTCTTTTCCTCGTGTGCTTGGCAACAGCTAAAAGAGTAAGTGAGATCCACGCCTTCAGCAGGAACATAGTTTTCACATCTGAAACGGCTACATGTTCCTTGCAGCTCGGTTTTTTTGCTAAAACGAGCTTCCTTCACGTCCTTGGCCTAAGTCGTTCGAGATCCCAAGCCTGTCCAACTTGGTGGGGAACGAACTGGAGAGAGTACTTTGCCCAGTTAGAGCTCTTAGGTATTATCTAAAAAGGTCATAACCTTTACGAGGACAATCAGAAGCCTTATGGTGTGCTATCAAGAAGCCTTCTCTTCCAATGTCTAAGAACTCAGTTTCTTACTAAATCAGGCTTCTGATTAGGGAAGCACATTCTCATCTGAAGGAAGAAGACCTTGCTTTGCTGAAGGTAAGGACACATGAAGTGAGAGCTGTGGCTACTTCAGTGGCCTTCAAACAGAACCGTTCTCTGCAGAGTGTTATGGATGCAACCTATTGGAGAAGCAAGTCAGTGTTCGCATCATTCTATCTCAAAGATGTCCAGTCTCTTTACGAGAACTGCTACACCCTGGGACCATTCGTTGCAACGAATGCAGTAGTAGGTGGGGGCTCAGCCACTACATTCCCATAATCCCATAACCTTTTTAACCTTTCTCTTGAATACTTTTTATGGGTTGTACGGTCGGCTAAGAAGCCTTCCACATCCTTGTTGATTTGGCGGGTGGTCAATTCTTTCTTGAGAAGCGCCGAGGTTAAAGGTTGTGATGAGGTCCTTTAGTATGGGTTGCAGCCCTTTATACTTCAGCACCTAAGAGTCGTTCAGCATCCTAAGAGGACCGCTACGCTCAGTAAGGAAGACGTACTTAATAAAGGCAGAGTAATGGTTCAAGTCGTCTTCCTTACCAGGTACTTATTTATTTTATGTTATTTTTGAATAACTAATAAAATGAAATACGGGATACTTAGCTTCTTTGTTAACATGTATGCTGGTCTCCACCCACCACCCTGGGTGTGAATCAGCTACATGATCATCGGGTAAGATTAATATTGAAAAATGTTATTTTCATTAGTAAAAAAAATTTTTGAATATACTTACCCGATGATCATGAATTTAAGGACCCACCCTTCCTCCCCATAGAGAACCAGTGGACCGAGGAGAAAATTGAGTTCTTGTTGACAAGAAGTACTTGAGTACCTGCTCACAGATGGCGCTGTTGTGTACACCCCCACCTGTATAGCGATCGCTGGCGTATCCCGACCGTAGATTTCTGTCGGGCAACAGAGTTGACAGCTACATGATCATCGGATAAGTATATTCAAAAATTTATTTTACTAATGAAAATAACATTTTTTGACAGTTCACAGACTGTCAGGCAGTTACATAACGTTGCCTTCTGGTCTGCTGCTAATGCACCAGTGCTGTATGTCCTCACGCACCTGTTGTGGTTGACAGTTCAGTTTTTGACAGTTCACAGACTGTCAAGCAGTTACATAACGTTGCCTTCTGGTCTGCTGCTTATGCACCAGTGAGACCCTCACTGAGATAACCTAGCTTTTCTCGGACATGGTTCCTGTAGATGAGAAAGTGCTGTTCTCCCTCCTACTGATATTCCTTTGAGGACTCTGTCATTTGGAGAGGAGCCTTAAGCTGCTTAGCCTCCTATGGACTTTAATTAAAGCATAACAAAGCTTCCAGGGATGGTAAATGGTTCCGCTTCAGTCACTAACCCCGTCTGTTGCCACACCTGCTCCCGTAGACCCTAATGGGCTTTGCTGCAAGACATGCAGTCCAAGCTTGTGTCCTTGATAGAGGATTTTTTTACGGAGAAGAACCTTCCGGCCAACAACCATCCTACCGGTTGGTTGTGCGCCCTGTTGACGCTGAGGTATCCTACTCGCGTCCGCCAGTTGAGGTGGTTCCTCCACCGATGCGACCCAGTGTGGGTTGCCAGTCGCATGTTGACGTTAAGCGACTCTCGGAGGTGGTTGTGGACGTTCAGTGTGTCACTAGGAAGACGTTCAACAACCAGCAGAGGTGACTTGTTGTGACGCAGTGCGGCAACCTCAGCAACCCGGTAGGGGGTTGACTGCACAACCCAGACAGTCTAGACAGTTTCGGGTTGACGCTGTACTTCCTCGCGTCCTCATGGTTGACAGTTCACAGACTGTGTAGCAGTACCATGATATTGTGTCCGGCTCCGTCACGCATCCACCAGTGCGACCGGATTCAGCGAGTCAGACGTTGCCCACTCCGTTGCCGTTTCCTCATCAGTTTCGGATGAGGAACCTTCTGATGAGGACATTGCTGAACAAGACGATCAACCCCCAGCCCTGCTATCCATCCAGAAGATGCTGAAGAAGGAACGCTGCCCTGTCAGGCTGTGGATGAGTCTGGTTAGGACACTGTCATCCGTGGTTCAATTTGTGTCACTTGGAAGACTACACCTCCGTCCTCTTCTGTATCATCTAGCTTTTCACTGGAAAAGGACAAGACGCTAGAAGCGGTCTCGATCCCGGTTTCCGGAAAGATAAAGTCTGGTCTGACTTGGTGAAAGGACTTTATCAACCTTTGAAAGGGTCTTCCCCTGACTGTTCAGACTCCCAACCACGTTCTCTTCTCGGACGCATCGGACGTAGGCTGGGGTGCGACATTAGGCGGTAGGGAATGCTCGGGATTATGATACTCGAGTCAATGGACAATGCATTTCAACTGCAAGAAGCTACTGGCAGTACATCTGACCTGGAAAAGCTTCAGGTCTCTCCTTCAAGGCAAAGTGGTGGAGGTGAACACGGACAACACCCTGCTTTGACGTACATCTCCAAGCAAGGAGGGACCTACTCTCTGACATGGTACGAGTTCGCAAGAGACCTCCTCACCTGGTCAACAGGTCTAGACTTTTCACTAGTAACGAGGTTCATCCAAGGCAACTTGAATGTCATAGCAGATTGTCTCAGTAGGAAGGGACAAATAATTCCAACAGATTGGACCCTCCACAAGGATGTATGCAAGAGACTTTGGGCCACCTGGGGCCAGCCAACCATAGATCTCTTCGCAACCTCGATGACCAAGAGGCTCCCAATAGTTTGCTCACCTATCCCGAACCCAGCAGTAGTTCATATAGATGCCTTTCTACTAGATTGGTCACATCTAGATCTATATGCATTCCCTCCGTTCAAGATTGTCAACAAGGTACTGCAGAAGTTCGCCTCTCACGAAGGGACAAAGTTGACGCTAGTTGCTTCCCTCTGGCCCGCGAGAGAATAACTCACCGAGGTACTTCGATGGCTAGTAGACGTTCCCAGAACACTTCCCCTAAGGGTGGACCTGCTACGTCAGCCACGCGTAAAGAAGGTACTCCAAGGCCTCCACGCTCTTCGTCTGACTGCCTTCAGACTATCGAAAGACTCTCGAGAGCTAGAGTTTTTTCGAAGGAGGCAACCAGAGCGTTTGCTAGAGCAAGGAGAACATCCACCCTTAGAATCTACCAATCGAAGTGGGAAATCTTCCGAAACTGGTGCAAGTCAGTATCCGTATCCTTGACCAGTACCTCTGTAACTCAATAGCTGACTTTCTCTTATATCTGAGGAAAGAACGATCTCTTTCAGCTCCCACTATCAAGGGTTACAGAAGCATGTTGGCATCAGTCTTCCATCACAGAGGCTTAGATCTTTCCAACAATAAAGATCTACAAGACCTCCTTAAGTCTTTTGAGACCACGAAGGAGCGTCGTTTGGTTACACCTGGTTGGAATTTAGACGTGGTTCTAAGATTCCTTATGTCAGACAGGTTCGAACTGCTTCAATCAGCCTCCCTGAAAGATCTCACCTTTAAGACTCTTTTCCTGATATGCTTAACCACAGCTAAAAGAGTCAGTGAGATTCATGCCTTCAGCAAGAACATCGGATTCTCATCCGAAACGGCTACATGTTCTACAACTTGGTTTTCTAGCCAAACACGAGCTGCCTTCTCGGCCTTGACCAATATCGTTCGATATTCCAAACTTATCGTATGGTTGGAAATGAACTAGAAAGAGTATTATGTCCTGTAAGAGCTCTTAAGTTCTATTTTAAAAACCTTTACCAGGCCCGTCTGAAGCTTTATGGTGTTCAGTTAAGAATCCATCTTTGCCTATGTCAGAGAATTCTTTATCCTATTTTATCAGACTGTTAATACGAGAAGCTCATTCCCATCTGAATGAGGAAGACCAAGCTTGGCTGAAGGTAAGGACACACGAAGTTAGAGCTGTCGCAACTTCCGTGGCCTTTAAACAAAATAGATCTCTGCAAAGTATATTCGACGCAACCTATTGGAAAAGCAAATCAGTGTTCGCGTCTTTTATCTTAAGAATGTCCAGTCTCTTTACGAGAACTGCTACACTCTGGGACCATTCGTAGCAACGAGTGCAGTAGTGGTGAGGGCTCCACCACTACAATTCCCTAATTCCATAACCTTTTTAATCTTTCTCTTGAAATGTTTTATTAAAATTTTTGGGTTGTCCGGAAGGCTAAGAAGCCTTTCGCATCCTACTTGATTTGGGGGGTGGTCAAAGTCATTTCTTGAGAAGCGCCTAGATTAGAGGTTTTGATGAGGACCTTTAGTATGGGTTGCAACCCTTCATACTTCAGCTCCTAGGAGTCGCTCAGCATCCTATGAGGATGGCGAGGCTCAGTAAGGAAGACGTACTTAAAAAGGCAGAGTAATTGTTCAAGTCGACTTCCTTACCAGGTACTTATTTATTTTATGCTTGTTATTTTGAATATTATTATTATTATTATTACTATCCAAGCTACAACCCTAGTTGGAAAAGCAAGATGCTATAAGCCCAGGGGCTCCAACAGGGAAAAATAGCCCAGTGAGGAAAAGAAATAAGGAAATAAATAAATGAAGAGATCAAATTAACAATAAATCATTCTAAAAACAGTAACAACGTCAAAACAGACATGTCATATATAAACTATTAACAGCATCAAAAACAAATATGTCATAAATAAACTATAAAAAGACTCATGTCCGCCTGGTCAACAAAAAAGCATTTGCTCCAACTTTGAACTTTTGAAGTTCTACTGATTCAACCACCCGATTAGGAAGATCATTCCACAACTTGGTAACAGCTGGAATAAAACTTCTAGAGTACTGCGTAGTATTGAGTCTCGTGATGGAGAAGGCCTGGCTATTAGAATTAACTGCCTGCCTAGTATTACGAACAGGATAGAATTGTCCAGGTAGATCTGAATGTAAAGGATGGTCAGAGTTATGAAAAATCTTATGCAACATGCATAATGAACTAATTGAACGACGGTGCCAGAGATTAATATCTAGATCAGGCATAAGAAATTTAATAGACCGTAAGTTTCTGTCCAACAAATTAAGATGAGAATCAGCAGCTGAAGACCAAACAGGAGAACAATACTCAAAACAAGGTAGAATGAAAGAATTAAAACACTTCTTCAGAATAGATTGATCACCGAAAATCTTGAAAGACTTTCTCAATAAGCCTATTTTTTGTGCAATTGAAGAAGACACAGACCTTATATGTTTCTCAAAAGTAAATTTACTGTCAAGAATCACACCTAAAATTTTGAAAGAGTCATACATATTTAAAGAAACATTATCAATACTGAGATCCGGATGTTGAGGAGCCACCGTCCTTGACCTACTTACAATCATACTTTGAGTTTTGTTAGGATTCAACTTCATACCCCATAATTTGCACCATGCACTAATTCTAGCTAAATCTCTATTAAGGGATTCACCAACCCTAGATCTACATTCAGGGGATGGAATTGATGCAAAGAGAGTAGCATCATCTGCATATGCAACAAGCTTGTTTTCTAGGCCAAACCACATGTCATGTGTATATAGTATGAAAAGTAATGGGCCTAGAACACTACCCTGTGGAACACCGGATATCACATTCCTATAATCACTATGGTGCCCATCAACAACAACTCTTTGAGATCTATTACTTAAAAAATCAATAATAATGCTAAGAAACAACCCACCCACTCCCAACTGTTTCAGTTTGAAAACAAGGGCCTCATGATTAACACAGTCAAAGGCAGCACTAAAATCAAGGCCAATCATACGAACTTCCCGACCACAATCAAGGGATTTCTGTACAGCATTGGAGATTGTAAGAAGGGCATCACATGCTCCAAGGCCTTTACAAAAACCAAATTGCAAACTAGGGAATAGATGATTACCTTCAGCAAACCTATTAAGACGTTTTGCCAGAAGACGTTCAAAAACTTTAGATAATATGGGAGTTATGGAAATTGGGCGGTAATCAGTGGGACTTGAGCTACCACAAACACATTTACATAGAGGAGTAACATTACCAATTCTCCAACTAGTGCTAAAAGCTCCTCTTCTTGCTAACTT
The DNA here is from genome assembly GCF_036898095.1 of Palaemon carinicauda. Taxonomy (NCBI): domain Eukaryota; kingdom Metazoa; phylum Arthropoda; class Malacostraca; order Decapoda; family Palaemonidae; genus Palaemon; species Palaemon carinicauda. The sequence goes on along the minus strand of NC_090738.1, from coordinate 3,491,259 downwards.
GCGCAAAATAACAGATAACTTTGGAGCTAAGAAATCTGCTGTCTTTATAAAAAACAAAGGAAAAATACCATTTGGGTCTACACCTCCATAAGCATCAAGGTCCATCAACAGAGCTTTAATCTCACGAGATCGAAAAGCTAAACTAGTTAGTTTAGCTTCAGGAAAACAGGAATGAGGAAGTTCAAGTTTTTCATTACTCTGTTTACTGTCAAAAACATCAGCCAAAAGGGTTGCCTTTTCCTTTGGACAGTGAGTGACTGAGCCATCTGGTTTAAGTAAAGGAGGAACTGTTGCAACTACACCAAAGAGTGCAGATTTAAGGGTAGACCACCATAACTGCTAAAATGAAATACGGAATACTTAGCTCATAATAATGTCAACATGTAGGCTAATGCTGGTCTCTACCCACCCCCCTGGGTGTGAATCAGCTATATGATCATCGGGTAAGTTTAATATTGAAAAATGTTATTTTCATTAGTAAAATAAATTTTTGAATATACTTACCCGATGATCATAAATTAAAGGACCCACCCTTCCTCCCCAATAGAGACCCAGTGGACAGAGGAGAAAATTGGTTCTATGTTGACATCGAGTACTTGAGTACCTACTTGACAGATGGCGCTGTTGATGTACACCCCCACCTGTATAGCGATCGCTGGCGTATTCCGCCCGTAGGTTTTTCTGTCGGGCAGCAGAGCTGACAGCTATATGATCATCGGGTAAGTATATTCAAAAATTTATTTTACTAATGAAAATAACATTTTTCATATTATTTTATGATTTTTTGAGAAAATTCAGGCATTTTCCAAGAGAATGAGACCAACCTGACCTCTCTATGACAAAAATTAAGGCTGTTAGAGCAATTTAAAAAAAATATATTGCAAAATGTGCTGGGAAAAAAATAACCTCTTGGGGGTTAAGGGATGGAAATTTCCAAATACCCCGGGGGTAAAAGGGTTAAAACTTATAATGAGGTGCAAAGTAGTCTACCTGGTGGTAGCTGTGAGGCAACAGACCCCATGTTGGCTCATTGACAACCCACTTAGATTTCAGCTGTTGGAGAGGATAGTTGTTCTTTCTGAGTAGATACATTTTGGCAGATTTCTCTAATACTTTTTCTTCATTCCACCATCTTTGTTTTGCATTACTGCTACCCTCATTATGCCCTGACTATGTGGACATGTCCAGGAGTACTGCCAAAGACCTGTGGTACTTTTATGAGTAGCATTGATGTAGATCCTCATCAGTTATGCTAGTCTTGTAGAGGCCATATCTGTTTTCAGGCCTCGCCTTGTCAAGAGTGTCGGGAATAACCATCTTCCCGGTGGGAGAAGTTTGGCAGGAAAAAGAAGCCTAAGAGGGATTCTTTGCCTTCAAAGTCATCCGCAAAGTCGAAGAATGCCCGGGCAGCTTTTCTACCCCCAGGACTCTTTCATTGGGCTCTTCTGAAGTGGCTAATTCTGGGGACACTCAAGTAAGAGTGGTGGCACCTTAATGCTTGGGCAAACCCAGGGACAAAGGAGTCTTGCTGTTTCCCCCTTAGTGAAATGCCTTCTCCTCAAAGTGAACCTTCTTTGAATATGGTGGATGCTTTGCATATAATAGGTTATTTGTTGGAGGAAAAGCTGCAGGAGTTCATTGTGAAGAGCCACTTCACAGGTTATCACTATCACCCCCATGGTGTCTTCCCAGGATCAGCTTGTTGCTTCACCACCAGCAGAGGACGCTGTGGGAAAGGCACTCTCAGATCAGCTACCCTCTTCCCAAAAGTCCTTGCAAAGGGCAGTAGATCATCATAAACCTTCTGGTTCCCCTCTTGAGCATCCTATATATATATATAGTTTTGGGGTGTTTGAATGTGCGTGGATGTAGTACGATAGAGAGTAAAAGATGTGAGATTGGAAGTATGTTTAGAAGTAGAAGGATGGATGTATTGGCCTTGTGTGAGACAAAGATGAAAGGAAAGGGTGAAGTGATGTTTGGTGAAATGTCTGGTAGAGTGTCTGGGATTGAAAGGGGAAGAGCGAGAGAGGGTGTGGCTTTATTGTTGAGTGAATGGATGACAGGTAAAGTAGTGGAATGGAAGGAGATATCATCTAGGTTAATGTGGGTAAGGGTTAGGTTGGGTAGGGAATGTTGGGCGTTTGTCAGTGCGTATGGGCCAGGTAGTGAGAAAAGTGAAGAAGAGCGGAATGAGTTCTGGAATGAATTAACTAGGTGTGTAGAAGGACTGGGTAGAAGGAATTATGTAGTTGTTATGGGTGACTTAAATGCTAGAGTGGGTGCTGGAGAGGTAGAAGGTGTCATTGGGAAATATGGCGTACCAGGTGAAAATGAGAGTGGTGAGAGACTGGTAGATATGTGTGTTGAACAAGAGATGGTAATAAGTGCTAGCTTTTTTAAAAAGAAAGATAAAAATAAGTATACATGGGTAAGAGTGGCAAATGGAAGAGTAGTAGAAAGGGCATTAATGGATTATGTGTTGATAACTAAAAGAATGTTTGGAAGATTGAAAGACGTGCACGTGTTTAGGGGTATGGCTAACAGTATGTCTGATCATTTTTTGGTGGAAGGAAAATTAGTTGTAGCAAAAGAGTGGGGGAATAGAGTAGGTGGATGTAAAAGGGAGCTAGTGAGGGTTGAAGAGCTAATAAAACCGGGGGTAAAAAGTAAATATCAGGAAAGGTTGAAAATGGCATATGACGAGGTGAGAGTAAGAGAAACTGGTAATTTAGAGGAGGAGTGGAAGTTAGCAAAAGAAAATTTTGTTGGGATTGCAAGTGATGTATGTGGCAAGAAGGTTGTTGGAGGCAGCATGAGGAAGGGCAGTGAATGGTGGAATGAAGGAGTGAAGGTAAAAGTGGAAGAGAAAAAGAGGGCTTTTGAAGAATGGCTGCAGAGTAATAGTATAGAGAAGTATGAAAAATATAGAGAGCAAAAGGTGGAAGTAAAGCGCAAGGTACGTGAGGCAAAGAGGGCAGCTGACCTGAGGTGGGGTCAGGGACTGGGTCAGTCATATGAAGAGAATAAGAAGAAGTTTTGGAAAGAAGTGAAGAGAGTAAGGAAGGCCGGCGCAAGAATTGAAGAGACAGTGAAAGATGGAAATGGAAGGTTGTTAAAAGGAGAGGAGGCAAGGAAAAGGTGGGCGGAATATTTTGAAAGTTTGCTGAATGTTGAGGATGATAGGGAGGCAGATATAATTGCGGTTCCAGGTGTTGAGGTGCCAGTGATGGGAGATGAGAATGAGAGAGAGATTACAATAGAGGAAGTGAGGAGAGCACTAGATGAAACGAGAGTAGGAAAAGCATCGGGTATGGATGGTGTGAAAGCTGAGATGTTGAAGAAAGGGGGTGTGACTGTACGTGAACGGTTGGTGAGATTGTTTAATGTGTGTTTTGTGTTGTCAATGGTACCAGTAGATTGGGTTTGTGCATGTATTGTACCACTATATAAGGGTAAGGGAGATTTGCATGAGTGTTGTAATTCAAGAGGTATTAGTTTGTTGAGTGTAGTTGGAAAAGTGTATGGTAGAATACTGATTAATAGGATTAAGGATAAAACAGAGAATGCAATCTTGGAAGTACAGGGTGGTTTTAGAAGAGGTAGGGGTTGTATGAATCAGATTTTTACAGTTAGGCAGATATGCGAGAAATATTTAGCAAAAGGTAAGGAGGTGTATGTTGTGTTTATGGATCTGGAGAAAGCATATGATAGAGTTGATAGGGAAGCAATGTGGAATGTGATGAGGTTATATGGAGTTGGTGGAAGGTTGTTGCAAGCAGTGAAAAGTTTCTACACAGGTAGTAAAGCATGTGTTAGAATAGGAAAGGAGGTGAGCGATTGGTTTCCGGTGAGAGTGGGGCTGAGACAGGGATGTGTGATGTCGCCGTGGTTGTTTAACTTGTATGTTGATGGAGTGGTGAGAGAGGTGAATGCTAGAGTGCTTGGACGAGGATTAAAACTGTTAGGCGAGAATGATCATGAATGGGAGGTAAATCAGTTGTTGTTTGCGGATGATACTGTACTGGTAGCAGACACAGAAGAGAAGCTTGACCGACTAGTGACAGAATTTGGAAGGGTGTGTGAGAGAAGGAAGTTGAGAGTTAATGTGGGTAAGAGTAAGGTTATGAGATGTACGAGAAGGGAAGGTGGTGCAAGGTTGAATGTCATGTTGAATGGAGAGTTACTTGAGGAGGTGGATCAGTTTAAGTACTTGGGGTCTGTTGTTGCAGCAAATGGTGGAGTGAAAGCAGATGTACGTCAGAGAGTGAATGAAGGTTGCAAAGTGTTGGGGGCAGTTAAGGGAGTAGTAAAAAATAGAGGATTGGGCATGAATGTAAAGAGAGTTCTATATGAGAAAGTGATTGTACCAACTGTGATGTATGGATCGGAGTTGTGGGGAATGAAAGTGATGGAGAGACAGAAATTGAATGTGTTTGAGATGAAGTGTCTGAGGAGTATGGCTGGTGTATCTCGAGTAGATAGGGTTAGGAACGAAGTGGTGAGGGTGAGAACGGGTGTAAGAAATGAGTTAGCGGCTAGAGTGGATATGAATGTGTTGAGGTGGTTTGGCCATGTTGAGAGAATGGAAAATGGCTGTCTGCTAAAGAAGGTGATGAATGTGTTGAGGTGGTTTGGCCATGTTGAGAGAATGGAAAATGGCTGTCTGCTAAAGAAGGTGATGAATGCAAGAGTTGATGGGAGAAGTACAAGAGGAAGGCCAAGGTTTGGGTGGATGGATGGTGTGAAGAAAGCTCTGGGTGATAGGAGGATAGATGTGAGAGAGGCAAGAGAGCGTGCTAGAAATAGGAATGAATGGCGAGCGATTGTGACGCAGTTCCGGTAGGCCCTGCTGCTTCCTCCGGTGCCTTAGATGACCGCGGAGGTAGCAGCAGTAGGGGACTCAGCAGTATGAAGCTTCATCTGTGGTGGAAATGTGGGAGGTTGGGCTGTGGCACCCTAGCAGTACCAGCTGAACTCGGCTGAGTCCCTGGTTAGGCTGGAGGAACGTAGAGAGTAGAGGTCCCCTTTTTGTTTTGTTTCTTGTTGTTGTCGGCTACCCCCCAAAATTGGGGGAAGTGCCTTTGGTATATGTATGTATGTATATATTTTCCAGGGGTCCCTCCTCTGCAATTCATGGAACATGAACTATTGCAAGTGGGCTTCTAGAAAAATAATCTCCGAATATTCGGCTATTTTGTAAAAAAAAAATTCAGTTTTGTCATTCCATATCTTGTTGAATATACAGTGCCTAAGCTTTACAAATAGAGTCATTACTTTTAGTGAAACAAGCCTCTATTATTGAGTGATCATGGCTTGAGGATGTTTTCCAATCTTAAAATATTATTATTGGTCATATCACACTAATAAAGTAAAATAAGAGGATTTACATTTGCTTCTGAAATGGAGGTAATTATCTAGGTAAATTGTCTTTAATGATACAGTATTGGTTATAGTATTTTATTCAACTCTTTTTGTTAGTATGAAGTTTATTGATATTATTGATCAAATTGCTTATTATCTTTATTTGAAAATTTGTATGTGCAGTATTAGTATTTTGAAAAATGTGAATGTTGAATTTATAGCAGCACCAGCAGTAATTTATAATCATAATTTAGGTTTTATAATCAGTTTGTAATTTCTTTTTACAGTTTCCTCACTCTTTTTGAGGAGTATGTGGAAGTTGCTGAAGCCCTTCTTGCATCACCAGTTAAACTCTTGCCTGTTGTTGATGCAGCTCTGGTTCTTGCTGTCAGGAAGCTCTTTGATGGATTTGAAAAGGATGAAACTATCCATTCTTTCAAAAGGAATGTTCATGCTCGAATAAAAGGTACAATAGTATTACAGTATATAGATTTTATATAGTCTTATATAAATTAATGTTTGATCCCTACACGTCCTACAAACCTTTTGCTCTTTATTAAATAAGAATATTACTTCTGTGAAGTAGCGGTGGGAGGTTAATGGGCGGGTAGATAAGCACCACGCTCTCACAGACTCACTCAATGGTGATTTGACTTCACTGTTGCTTTTGGCTTTCTCCTGTTAATATAACTGGCCTTTATTTTAATATTTTCTATTTAAGAGAGTTTCGGTAGATGATGGAATCCAGGAGGTGACTTTTTATTCCAGCATCGTGCTCCCTCCCTGTTGTGTCTACTCCGTAGGAGACCCTGGACAACCCTTAGGTGTAGAACTGCACCCACCACTGAAGGAGGCAAACGGCAACTCTTGCCATCCTTTTGGCTTTCGGGTCTCCCAGTTGAGGAATGGTTTTTTAGGGTACATCAGTTGAGGGCACAAAGGGATCATATTCCTGCCTCCTCATGGGTTGATGACGGTCTTCCCCTCCAAGACTCTGAGGGTGGGTGAACCACCAGAGCTTCTTGTGCCCTTAGCTGCAGCCCTCGGCATCTGCTCATCACCCTTTGTAGAATGAAAGCAGTTTCAGACTGGTACTCCTTAGAGTTACCGGTCGTGGTTTCCTCCTCATGCCTCTTAGTGCCTCTTCCGAAGAATGGGAGGGAGACAGGTCTTCTTGTCTCGAAATTTGTTGTTCGCTCTGGAGCGCCAAACCCGGTTTATGTCCTTCAGTTTCGCTTTCAGAAGAAGGTCTGTCACTGAAGCGAATTGTAGGGGTCCTAGGGTCATTTCTTGGTTCCTTCTGGATGTTATCTTTTCCCCGAGAAAGCGTTTGGTATTCTTCACAATCTCTATTCTCTTGGACCTGGGGAGACATAGGGTGTGAGACCGTAGGTCCCATTGTAATCCCAGCCACTGAAACTTGGTCTTCGGTGTTAGGCGGGACTTTTTGAAATTTATTTTGGATCCCAGAGACTGAAGATACTGGATTACTTTGTTTGTCGCTTTGAGACAATCCTCGACGTTGTCTGACCAGATTAGCCAACCGTCCAGATATGCGACGACTTGGACCCCGTGGGTTCGAAGTTCTTGAATGACTGATTCCGCCAATTTCGTGAAGATTCTGTGCGCGATGTTGAGCCCGAAAGGCAACACTTTGAACGTGTAAGCCTTGTTGCCTAGTCTGAACCCTAGGAATGGGCGGAAATGTCTCGCTATTGGAACATGATAGTAATCATCGGTAAGATCGATGGAGGTGGTGACGGCCCCACGGGGAAGTAAGGTCCGTACCTGCGAGACGGTAAACATGTGAAACTTGTCGCATTGAATGAACAAGTTTAGCCGGGCAAGATCGAGGATGACTCTCCGGCTGCCTGAGTCTTTTTTCGGGACGTTGAATAAGCGACCTTGAAACTTCAGATGTTTTGTTTCTTTGATCGCGTTCTTGCGCAATAGATCCTGGGTAAACAGGGTCAGATCCGGTGGCGGGAGTTGATGGAATTTGTTTGGTGGAGGAGGCCCTTCTATCCAACTCCACCCCAGGCCCTTGGAAATTATGCTGAAGGCCCAAGGACTGAACCTCCAGAGACCCCTGAACGCATAAAGCCTCCCTCCTACCTGAAGAATCTCAGTAGGTGGAGGGTTTACCGCCACGGCCTCCGCGTGATCCCTTTCCAATCGAGACGACGGGAGGGGGGGAGGACGAGAACCGCCCGTGATGAATGAGACTATGTAGCACCCCATAGACCTCCTTCAAGCTCCGCAACCCCTGGAAGAAGGAATGTCGAACGACAAAAGGAAACGAGATGCTTTAGCTCCCGAGCAGTTGTCACCTCGAGCATACCTCTTGACGCTTCCCAAGACGCTCGCCTTTTCATAGGGAAGGTAAGGTTAAATTGTTTTCGTCATCTTCGGATGATGCAGCGCCCAGACGAGGCTGGTGTCAAGCTTCCAGACCTCTGAAGAGGAAGATGGACACGGTCAATCAACGTCCTATCATGACACCGCAAGCTACTGGTTGTAGGCTTTGGAGCGCTCCTAAGCGTTTTCATTCTACCGAAGAAAGCTCTCCTGCCAAACGTTCTTTAAGGACGTCGGCAACTGTCAAGAAATGTCCAACTCACCCAGTTGCAGGACAGTTGTCTGAGCCTGGCATGACCTTGGTTCATGCTCCTCCTCACCATCAGACTGATTATTGTGCTAAGGACACTCTGTGAGTTCTTTAAATGCCGTAGAAAGCGAGCTTGTGGTAGACGTGACGTCTCCTGTACCACAACAAGTGGACTCTAATTTTAATATGCTGCAAGATATACAACAGAATCTCTCTTCGCTCATGCAAGTTTATCAGCCTGCGGACAAAAAGAGAGTAGCAGGCCTGGACCCTGAGTGTCAGGAAGCTTCACACTTGGACGCCAAGCTTCGTAAGGCTACTATTCGAGAGGTTTTTGACGACGAACGTCTTTACAACTCCCCCGTTAAATGTCGTGTTTCAGCTGCTTTAACCAAAAGGAGTCAAGCAGCCAGATGTGATGTCGAGCGTCCAGCTAAAACATGACGTCGAGCGTCCAGCAGGACGTGATGTCGAGCGTCCAGCAAGACGTGACATCGAGCGTCAAGCGCGACGGGACATGAGCGTCAAGCAGAACGCGACGTCGAGCGTCAAACAGCTCGTGACATGGACGTGAATGCATTTCCACCGTTCAAATTTCATTACAAAGTGATGCAAAAAGTTTGGGTCACACAAAGGGACCAGATTGACTCTAGTGGCCCACTTTTGGCCCTCAAGAGAATGGTTCACAGAGGTACTGGAATGGCTGGTAGACACTCCAAGAAGCCTTTCATTAAGAGTAGTTCTATTCAAACAACCCCACTTGGAAAGTTACCATCAACAATCTTCAAGCTCTTCATCTAACTGTCTTCAGATTACCGAAAAACTCACAAGAGCTAGAGGTTTTCGTAGGAGGCAGCTAGGACTATTGCAAGAGCAAGGAGGACATCTACCATTTAGGTTTACCAATCCAAGTGGGAAGTTTTTAGAGAGTGGTGCAGAGTCAATTCTGTTTCCTCGTCCAGTACCTCTATAACTCAGATTGCTGACTTCCTGCTATATCTTCGAAGGAATCGCAATTTTTTTTTTTTTCATCCTCTACCATCAAGGGATACAAGAGTATGTTAGCAACTGTATTCAGGCACAACACTTGGACCTTTCTAATGTTAAAGACCTACAGGAATTTCTCAAATCGTTTGAAACATCAAAGCAACAGCACCAGGATTCACCAGCTTGGAATCTGGATATAGTCCTGAAGTTCATTTTGAGTGACAGGTTTGAGCCCTTGCATTCAGCTTCTTTTAAGGGCCTCACGATGAAGACTATTTTTTGGTCAGTCTGGTGACAGCTGAAAGAGTCAGTGGGATTCATGCTTTTAGTTAAAACGTTGGTTTTTTCGAGATAACAAAGCTATCGGCTCATTGCAGTTAGGCTTTCTCGCAAAGAATGAACGCCCTTGTCAACCTTGGCTCATGGCTTTTGAGTTTCCGAACCTTTCGGATGTGATTGGCTAGGAGTTGGAAAAGGGTCCTGTGTCCAGTAAGAGCCCTGAAGTTCTACCTGGACTGAACGAAAGAGTTGCGAGGTAAGGCGGAAGCTCTTTGGTGCTCGGTCTAGAAACCACTTGTTACAGAGGTCGAAGAATGCACTTTCATTCTTCATCAGGATCTTAATAAGGGAAACTCATGCACATTGCAATAAGGCAGACCTCAAGCTTTTAAAAGTCAGATGCATGAAGTTAGAACCGTAGCAACTTCGGTGGCCTTCAGGCAGAATAGATCTTTGCAGAGCATTATGGACACAACCTTTTGGAGGAGTAAATCTGTGTTCGCTTCACATTATTTAAAACGTGTCCAGACTCTTTATGAGGACTGCTTCACTCTGGGATCATTCGTAGCAACGAGTGCAGTAGTTGGGGAAGGATCAACCACTACATTCCCATTATCCTAATACCCTTTTCTTCTCTTGGAACTCTTGTATTTTTATGGTTGTTCGTGGAGATTGCGACAGTCTTCCACAATCATTGATTTTAGTCGGGTGGTCATTTTGTTCCTTGAGAGTGCCTGGAACAAGGGTATTGGAGGAGGTGCTGTCACATAGAAGTTTTTAGACTGGTTTGACAGCTCCTAGAGGTCTTCAGTCCCCTGGGTGGATTGCTGGATCTCATAAGGAAAGCGGACATAATGAAAGAATTAATTGAAGTCAGCTTCCCTATCAGGTACGAACCCTTAAGCTTGTTTATTAACTCTTAAGTAAAATTCCAACAATGTTGGCTGTCTCTGACCCTCCACCAAAGGTGTCAATCAGCTATATATATAACTACCGGGTAAGTCGGATGTTTAAAAATGATATTTTCATAATATAATAAATTTTTGAACATACTTACCCGGTAGTTATATATAATTTAATTACCACCCTCCTCCCCTCTAGAGAATATGGGCTTGGAAGATCTGAGGAATCACGGAATGGTTCCAGGTACCTCACGATTGCCGCGAGTTTTTAAATTTCTGCTGGACGTCAGGGACCAATAGCTATACTGTATATATAACTACTGGGTAAGTATGTTCAAAAATTTATTTTATTATGAAAATATAATTTTCAATATTAAACTTACCCGATGATCATATAGCTGTCAGCTCTGCTGCCCGACAGAAAAAACCTACGGGCAGAATACGCCAGCGATCGCTATACAGGTGGGGGTGTACATCAACAGCGCCATCTGTCAAGTAGGTACTCAAGTACTCGATGTCAACATAGAACCAATTTTCTCTCTGTCGTGCCACTGGCAAGACCTACTAAATACGCTGTTACTAACTGGATTTGTTTTCACAACGATTTGGTGAAGTACACTATTCCAGTTTTGAGCTTTCGCTATGCAGGGGTTTTATCTTCATTTCAAAACTTGAACTCGTTTTGGATAGATCTAATTATGGTGACGAAGAGAGTATGGACTCTCTTTCACTTTTAAATGGCCGACCCTTCCCTTAGACGGAAGTGTGTTTAGGTTTTTGGTAATTTTGCTTAACACGTCTTAGATCTATATATTTTATATCTCTCCGCCTTTATAGGCCTCTTCGATTAACTTTCCATTTATTATAAACATATAACAATAAATTCTTATGTTTGTTTATATGCGACCTTTCCTGATAGTAGGCGGTCCTAACTTGGAACCGAAGTTAATTAACATTGAGCCCGTTATATCGTATTTAACCTTTAAAGAATTTAATACTTTTTAAATTTTAATGTTTTATGAAAGAATTTCTTTGATAGTCTCGTACTGTTTTCAAAGATGAACTAACGTTTAGTTTTTAGTCTACGCAGTTGTTGACGTTCAGGACGTTCAACATGCGCTCTATCGTTACGATAGAGAGAGAGTGTATCACGGTTTCACTTTGCAGTAAGAGTAAACCGATTCTGGCGTTTAGTTCATTCTTTCTTAGCTTAAATGGTTTAAATTCTAAATTAAAGGAACTTTTTATTTGGAAAACCTTTCAGTTTTTTCCTTTAGCAAATAACATGTTTTAACGATATATAATTGGGCTCTTCTCTCAGGTGCGAAATCAAGAGAGAAAGAGAGAGAGAGATAGAGACGGAGGGAGAGAGAGGAGAATAAACGTTTCGTTCAAGCTGGTAACGTTGTTCTCGTTTTTTTTTACTCTCCTCCCTAGTCGCTGTAGGGGAAGAAGGTAAAACGTTTCTAGGGTTTTATTCTTGTTCCCAGGCTTTGTGCGGTGAGAGATTGTAAACGTAGTTTATTTGATCTAGTGTTTAGTCTCTTTCCCAGCCACTGAATTCTTTATCTTTATATATGTTTTCTGTTGCATTGTACGACTGTTTTCGCAATTACTACCTTTTAATGAAGGATAGGATTGCGTGTTTCAGGTAGAAATCAGTTAAAGTTTCGATTTCAGTGAAATAAGTGCAAAACAGAAAATCAAAGTGATAAAGTGATATGCGCAGTGTTACAGTGTTGCGTCCGAGGGTTCGTCTGTTCGTGCCAGTCGTTCACCTAGTCCGGGACCTCTTACAAGCTCCCAAGCCCAGGGGAGAAGTAATGTCGAACGACTTATGGGTTCCACAGGCCTTGATCAACGAACAGACGTTTTTCCCTCCGTGGTTTCGGGCGTATCTACCCAAGATCGCCCCACCCACACAAAGACGAGAGAGCCCATTTGTTCCTCGTCTGTGGAAGAGGTTTCTCGTAAGAAACCATGGACCACATCTCGCAGCTTTTTAAGTGCAAGTCGGTCCCTTCCGCGCAAGTCCAAGGGCCCGGGTGTAGCCACTGGGTCAGTTCGGACTCGCTGCAGTCATCCGACGACTGCACACCTCCCAAGAGAGGCAAGGTGGTACCGCAACAGGCAGTAACTCCGTCTGTTGCCGCACCAGCTGTTTTAGACCCTCAGTCACAACGGACAGTAGCTCCGTCTGTTGCCGCTTTTGTAGACCCTAAGTGGTCTTTACTGCAGTCTATGCAGACTCAGTTAGCTGCGGTTATGCAGGAGTTTCGTGCGGAGAAGGTTGACACTGCTCCCGTTAGCCTACAACCTTCCACGGTTGTGCGCCCAGCTCACGCTGAGGCTGCCTGCTTCCACACTTTGGCTGCGGAGAGCTCCACCACCGATGCGCAGTCGACCCTGCCAGACGCATGTTGACGTTAGCAGACGTGCGGCACCCTCCGTTGACATGCGTGAACTACCGCATCAGCAGTGGGAAGGTGGAGTCAAGCTGCCGTGTTTTGACGCGATGCGTTAGTTTCCGCAACCCACGGCAGTCCCCACCACGCACCACCACTCCGCTTTGGTTGTTGCCTGCTCCCACACTCCGACTGCGGAGAAGGTTGACGATGCACCCGTTTGCCTACAACCTGCTCCCACACTCTTGTTGTGAGAGCTCCTCCACCCATGCGCAGTCGACCCTGCCAGACGCATGCTGACTCCCACAGACACACGGAGCACTCCGTTGCCGTGCGTGAGCTACCACAAGCTGCCGTGTTTTGACACGGTGTGTCAGCCTCTGCAACTCTCTGTGGTTACCGCCACTCACCCGCAGCAGACTAGTCAGTCAGGAGTTGAGGCTTCCCCACACAGCTTTGGTTGTTGCCAGCTCACAGACTGTCAAGCAGTTACATGACGTTACCTTCTGGTCTGCTACTAATGCACCAGTGCTGTATGTCCTCACGCACCTGTTGTGGTTGACAGTTCAGTTTTTTGACAGTTCACAGACTGTCAGGCAGTTACATAACGTTGCCTTCTGGTCTGCTGCTAATGCACCAGTGCTGTATGTCCTCACGCACCTGTTGTGGTTGACAGTTCAGTTTTTGACAGTTCACAGACTGTCAAGCAGTTACATAACGTTGCCTTCTGGTCTGCTGCTTATGCACCAGTGAGACCCTCACTGAGATAACCTAGCTTTTCTCGGACATGGTTCCTGTAGATGAGAAAGTGCTGTTCTCCCTCCTACTGATATTCCTTTGAGGACTCTGTCATTTGGAGAGGAGCCTTAAGCTGCTTAGCCTCCTATGGACTTTAATTAAAGCATAACAAGGCTTCCAGGGATGGTAAATGGTTCCGCTTCAGTCGCTAACCCCGTCTGTTGCCACACCTGCTCCCGTAGACCCTAATGGGCTTTGCTGCAAGACATACAGTCCAAGCTTGTGTCCTTGATAGAGGATTTTTTACGGAGAAGAACCTTCTGGCCAACAACCTTCCTACCGGTTGGTTGAGCGCCCTGTTGACGCTGAGGTATCCTACTCGCGTCCGCCAGTTGAGGTGGTTCCTCCACCGATGCGACCCAGTGTGGGTTGCCAGTCCCACGTTGACGTTAAGCGACTCTCGGAGGTGGTTGTGGACGTTCAGTGTGCCACTAGGAAGACGTTCAACAACCAGCAGAGGTGACTTGTTGTGACGCAGTGCGGCAACCTCAGCAACCCGGTAGGGGGTTGACTGCACAACCCAGACAGTCTAGACAGTTTCGGGTTGACGCTGTACTTCCTCGCGTCCCCATGGTTGACAGTTCACAGACTGTGCAGCAGTACCATGATATTGTGTCCGGCTCCGTCACGCATCCACCAGTGCGACCGGATTCAGCGAGTCAGACGTTGCCCACTCCGTTGCCGTTTCCTCATCAGTTTCGGATGAGGAACCCTCTGATGAGGACATTGCTGAACAAGACGATCAACCCCCAGCCCTGCTATCCATCCAGAAGATGCTGAAGAAGGAACGCTGCCCTGTCAGGCTGTGGATGAGTCTGGTTAGGACACTGTCATCCGTGGTTCAATTTGTGTCACTTGGAAGACTACACCTCCGTCCTCTTCTGTATCATCTAGCTTTTCACTGGAAAAGGACAAGACGCTAGAAGCGGTCTCGATCCCGGTTTCCAGAAAGATAAAGTCTGGTCTGACTTGGTGAAAGGACTTTATCAACCTTTAAAAGGGTCTTCCCCTGACTGTTCATACTCCCAACCACGTTCTCTTCTCGGACGCATCGGACGTAGTCTGGGGTGCGACATTAGGCGGTAGGGAATGCTCGGGATTATGGAACTCGAGTCAAAGGACAATGCATTTCAACTGCAAGAAGCTTCTGGCAGTACGTCTGACCTGGAAAAGCTTCAGGTCTCTCCTTCAAGGCAAAGTGGTGGAGGTGAACAGGGACAACACCCTGCTTTGACGTACATCTCCAAGCAAGGAGGGACCTACTCTCTGACATGGTACGAGTTCGCAAGAGACCTCCTCACCTGGTCAACAGGTCTAGACTTTTCACTAGTAACGAGGTTCATCCAAGGCAACTTGAATGTCATAGCAGATTGTCTCAGTAGGAAGGGACAAATAATTCCAACAGATTGGACCCTCCACAAGGATGTATGCAAGAGACTTTGGGCCACCTGGGGCCAGCCAACCATAGATCTCTTCGCAACCTCGATGACCAAGAGGCTCCCAATACTTTGCTCACCTATCCCGGACCCAGCAGTAGTTCATATAGATGCCTTTCTACTAGATTGGTCACATCTAGATCTATATGCATTCCCTCCGTTCTAGATTGTCAACAAGGTACTGCAGAAGTTCGCCTCTCACGAAGGGACAAAGTTGACGCTAGTTGCTTCCCTCTGGCCCGCGAGAGAATAACTCACCGAGGTACTTCGATGGCTAGTAGACGTTCCCAGAACACTTCCCCTAAGGGTGGACCTGCTACGTCAGCCACGCGTAAAGAAGGTACTCCAAGGCCTCCACGCTCTTCGTCTGACTGCCTTCAGACTATCGAAAGACTCTCGAGAGCTAGAGGTTTTTCGAAGGAGGCAACCAGAGCGTTTGCTAGAGCAAGGAGAACATCCACCCTTAGAATCTACCAATCGAAGTGGGAAATCTTCCGAAACTGGTGCAAGTCAGTATCCGTATCCTCGACCAGTACCTCTGTAACTCAAAGCTGACTTTCTCTTATATCTGAGGAAAGAACGATCTCTTTCAGCTCCCACTATCAAGGGTTACAGAAGCATGTTGGCATCAGTCTTCCATCACAGAGGCTTAGATCTTTCCAACAATAAAGATCTACAAGACCTCCTTAAGTCTTTTGAGACCACGAAGGAGCGTCGTTTGGTTACACCTGGTTGGAATTTAGACGTGGTTCTAAGATTCCTTATGTCAGACAGGTTCGAACCGCTTCAATCAGCCTCCCTGAAAGATCTCACCTTTAAGACTCTTTTCCTGATATGCTTAACCACAGCTAAAAGAGTCAGTGAGATTCATGCCTTCAGCAAGAACATCGGATTCTCATCCGAAACGGCTACATGTTCTACAACTTGGTTTTCTAGCCAAACACGAGCTGCCTTCTCGGCCTTGACCAATATCGTTCGATATTCCAAACTTATCGTATGGTTGGAAATGAACTAGAAAGAGTATTATGTCCTGTAAGAGCTCTTAAGTTCTATTTTAAAAACCTTTACGAGGCCCGTCTGAAGCTTTATGGTGTTCAGTTAAGAATCCATCTTTGCCTATGTCAGAGAATTCTTTATCCTATTTTATCAGACTGTTAATACGAGAAGCTCATTCCCATCTGAATGAGGAAGACCAAGCTTGGCTGAAGGTAAGGACACACGAAGTTAGAGCTGTCGCAACTTCCGTGGCCTTTAAACAAAATAGATCTCTGCAAAGTATATTCGACGCAACCTATTGGAAAAGCAAATCAGTGTTCGCGTCTTTTATCTTAAGAATGTCCAGTCTCTTTACGAGAACTGCTACACTCTGGGACCATTCGTAGCAACGAGTGCAGTAGTGGTGGGGGCTCCACCACTACAATTCCCTAATTCCATAACCTTTTTAATCTTTCTCTTGAAATGTTTTATTAATATTTTTGGGTTGTCCGGAAGGCTAAGAAGCCTTTCGCATCCTACTTGATTTGGGGGGTGGTCAAAGTCATTTCTTGAGAAGCGCCTAGATTAGAGGTTTTGATGAGGACCTTTAGTATGGGTTGCAACCCTTCATACTTCAGCTCCTAGGAGTCGCTCAGCATCCTATGAGGATCGCGAGTCTCAGTAAGGAAGACGTACTTAAAAAGGCAGAGTAATTGTTCAAGTCGACTTCCTTACCAGGTACTTATTTATTTTATGCTTGTTATTTTGAATAACTGCTAAAATGAAATACGGAATACTTAGCTCATAATAATGTCAACATGTAATGCTGGTCTCTACCCACCCCCCTGGGTGTGAATCAGCTATATGATCATCGGGTAAGTTTAATATTGAAAAATGTTATTTTCATTAGTAAAATAAATTTTTGAATATACTTACCCGATGATCATAAATTAAAGGACCCACCCTTCCTCCCCAATAGAGACCCAGTGGACAGAGGAGAAAATTGGTTCTATGTTGACATCGAGTACTTGAGTACCTACTTGACAGATGGCACTGTTGATGTACACCCCCACCTGTATAGCGATCGCTGGCGTATTCCGCCCGTAGGTTTTTTCTGTCGGGCAGCAGAGCTGACAGCTATATGATCATCGGGTAAGTATATTCAAAAATTTATTTTACTAATGAAAATAACATTTTTTGGGCGAGATAGCCATGTTGTCCTGATGGACCCGCCCTCCTTTTCTATAGAAAAGGTCTTGACAGGATCCCTCCCAAAATTACTATATCTGTAGCACCATGCTCAATGCTACAAGGAATGAGCGCCATCTTGGATACAGAGCCATCTAGATACTTAATAGTAGTATGGGAGGAGGGGTAACCTTGATAATGGCTCCCCTTCTATTTTTGCCACTCTTCCCCCTTGAGGTGAAAACGCTATTCGGGGTGAAGATTGTTATGTGTCGTATCAAGATATATGTACCCTGATTTATGCGATATCCTTAAGAGAAATTTTAAGGATATTCCCGCCAGCAGTTAGAATTCTGGAGACCTAAAGGTAAATTCTCTGGGAATATCACTGTAGTCAAATATCCCTTAGAAAACTACTTATCATTCAGGAGACGATATAACTTATTTATGTCTGTTACTGCTTCAAGGATCTTTCTCTTATAGTATTTATACACCTTTTTTCCTTCTTAGTAGTTATATTGACACGCAGCAGTTTTGTATTTTACCCAAGTACTTTAGTGTAGTTTGAATTCATAGAGTAATCTCTCTCTCTCTCTCTCTCTTAACATAAAGGTTTTACTAAATTTTACTGTATTTATATTACTGATGGCAATATTGATGCTTATTTTGAATATACTGTACTGTATAAATATTTGTGATTTCTCAAAAACTGTAACAATGAGATTTTTTAATAACTGTAACAATAATTTAAAAAGTGATCAGATATTTAAAAGATTCAGTTACATTACAGTATAGGCAACTCTCTAGCACAAGTGGTGCTGTATAGTAGGAGATTTATCAAAATATACAGTAATACTATAGGCATATATATATTTTTCTTTGAAAAGAAAAATCTAAAGGGAACTCAACTTGATTTACAGTACATTAATTTATTCAAAAAATGGATTACACATGATACAGAACAAGAACATAAAATTTGTAAAAAAAATTATGTCCGAGTGCTCTTCATATAGGCCGTTAACCAAGTGCTATACATTGTTAAGTAATAATTATTGGTCAGGATTAGATTTTCATGTAACTGCATTCTTTGCGGTAGCCTATCTTAAGTTGTTCTACATATAACATCATTGGTATTCTTTTTCAGGACTTCCAACATGTCCTGAATTATACCGTCATGCTGTTCCAAGGACATCTGATGTTGGTCGTTTGTTGTGCATATCAGGTACAGTTGTACGTACTACAGCAGCTAAAATGTTGGAATACCAAAAAGAGTTTGTTTGCGCCAAATGCAAATACGTGTTCACAGTGAAGGTACTGTAAGAAATTATATTTCCCCATTTATTTGTCCATCTGTACTTTCTTTTTATCAAGTAAAAGTTTATTTCAGGAAGTTATTATGTTTAGTTGCATATTTTGTCGTTTGTTCTATACTGTTTGAAGTTTTGATAATTACTTTTAGAGTCATCACAGCAGAATAAATAGTAATGTTTTGTTTTGTACTTGTCTTTAGTGATGCCTTTTAATTTACCTTTATAGGCAGACCACGATCAGTTTTATCAACTTGACAAACCATCTCGATGTCCAAACCCAAATGGCTGCTATTCTTATAATTTTCATACTCTGGGTAGTACTTCCACATTATTGCATACTAAGGATTATCAAGAAATTAAAATTCAGGTAAGTGTAATGTTGTTATTTTTTGTTTTGTGGGGTTTACATTTTTAGAAAGATATATCAAGTCAAGCTTATTTTCTTTATATTTATTTTTCCTACACAAATACAACATACATACATATACCAAAGGCACTTCCCCCAATTTTGGGGGGTAGCTGACATCAACAAGAAACGAAACAAAAAAGGGGACCTCTACTCTCTACGTTCCTCCAGCCTAACCAGGGACTCAGCAGAGTTCAGCTGGTACTGCTAGGGTGCCACAGCCCAACCTCCCACATTTCCACCACAGATGAAGCTTCATACTGCTGAGTCCCCTACTGCTGCTACCTCCGCGGTCATCTAAGGCACCGGAGGAAGCAGCAGGTACAAACTAATGTTATATATGACCTACAAGCCTCCTACAGTTATTAAAGCCTTTGCTCTTTGTTGAATGTGCACACTGAATGTTGAATTAATTATTGGTTTAAATTAGTAGAACAAACGTTAGAAGATAGGTAAGATGTGTTGTTGCTTGACACTGTGTCTCCTTGGCCCTTGGTGCAAAACCTATTTTCATGACTTATTGGACAGGTTTGTATTTAGTTGGGTTTTGAAGGGATGTCATAGTTTAGTTCTTGTAATGATGATCATTCTATGATAACTTTTATAATAACTTTCATATATACCAGGAACTCTCAAAGATGGAGAACAAATAATGGTAGCAATGATGAATATTGAGATCCATAAGATTTAATATTTTCACTAGGATGTGACATTTGAAACTGTGGTAAGAGTTTAAGGCTTATTCGCTTTTGTCTGATAACTTATTATCTTTGTTCGCCTTAACTTGACTAAGTCTTAACACTGCTTACTTCTGAACTGGCTTCACTCAATCTCATAAGAATTTCTTGAAGTGTTTGGTCACCTGCCTGATAATATCCTTACTTCCTGAGCAACGTAAGTAAATAGTCATAAGCTTTTGTGATTGTGAAGCCTTTTGTTATTGATATTAATCGATACTTAGACTTTTTGTTATAGAAATGGAATAGTTTCTCCTTGCGGAGGTACAGTGAAAACTCGGCGATCAACGGTATAGAAGCTCCAAGAAAAGAGACCCATCTCCCATGACAACATCTACAGAAGAATTCCCACTTGTTGCAAAAAATACTCTCTGAGTGAGGAGATGCTGGGTAGTCTTCAGGCGACTTGGAAACTAAAAAGGACAATTCTTTTATTAATAATAAATCAAGTAATTTGGGGAACACAGAGAAACAAAATACTGCATGTTACCCAAATTCCATTAGAAACTGAATATGGTGTGTTATATAAAGTATTTGAATTCTACGGGCAGAAGTCTTGTATATATTCGTCGAGATGTTCCTCAAGTATGTTTTCCTCTTCATACACCTCTGCAGGCAGTGGTTGTACAAATTGATATAGGGAGAAGATACATAATTTGCTCTCTTCATTTGCCTCCAAATGACAACATCTCGTAAAATAATTTAGTAGAGGTGATTTATCAACTCCCTGAACCTTTACTCTTGCTGGGAGATTTGGTTGGTAGACATCCTTTATGGGGCAGTGTTTTAGCAAACACAAGGGTTAACATCAATTTTGAAAAATGTGGGACTCCGTAATACAAGAGAACCCAAGCACTTTCATGTTCAGACAGGTACCTTGTCATGCATTGACCTTTCAATTACAAGCTCTGACTGCTTTCTTGATTTTGATTGGAAAACATTAGATGATTGGCATACTGGTATGCACAAGTCATTATAAACTATTAATAATCTACACTTACGGAGATTGCCATGATGGAACCTTGAAAAGGCAGATTGGAATAGATTTCAGGATCTGAGCAAAATTAAAGGGAGTGCAGAACAATTTGAGTTGATGATGCCATAGACTTACTGAATAGAACTCTTCATACAGCAGAAGTCAATTTGATTCTGAAAACCACTGGGCAATTCAAATGATGACCAGTCCCCTAGTGACAAGCCAAGCTCCAAAACACATTAAATTAAACTAATTTCACTGTGAAGCAGGAGCTAAAAATTATACACTGTAAAGAATAAATACTCAACTTTCCAGAGGCAGAAGCAGCTGGAGATTGCATATTAAATCCTCTCAATAACGATCAAAAACGTTAGATAACAGAGAAAACCACCGTGCACAATCACTACTGAAATAGT
Organism: Palaemon carinicauda; assembly: GCF_036898095.1. Taxonomy (NCBI): domain Eukaryota; kingdom Metazoa; phylum Arthropoda; class Malacostraca; order Decapoda; family Palaemonidae; genus Palaemon; species Palaemon carinicauda. The sequence continues at coordinate 3,470,472 of NC_090738.1, read as the reverse complement.
AATTGAGCGCCATCTTGGAGCCATGTAATAGTATGGGAGGAAGGGTAACCTTGATAACGGCTCCCCTTCAGTTTAGCCACTTTACCACTCGAAGCGAAAACGATATTCGGGGTGAAGATTGCTAAGTGTCGTATCAAGATATACGTCCCCTTATTTTATGCGATATCCTTCAGAGAAATTTTAAGGATACAGTATTCGCGCCAGGAGTTAGAATTCTGGAGACCTAAAAGTCACTTCTCTGGGAATATCACTGTAGCCAAATATCCCTTAGAAAGCTACGAATAGGAACCTTCCATCAGGTCGACATGGCATGATCCAAAAAATGACGTACGCAAGTGTCGTCACAAAAGGCTAACGCATGACCACACGCCAACTTGTCCGGGTGCCTCTTTTCCATAAAATCAGGAAACTCCTGCCACTTCGCTAACATGTGTCTGATTTCCTTCCTTATAGTATCCTTCTGCTTGAGATTGGTACATATTGTTGATGTACTCTTCTCCCATTGGCGAGCCAGCTCAGTCTTTCGTACACCGCTCTCATGTT